>NW_005842710.1:415129-425324 GCF_000455745.1 Alligator sinensis
AGGGACTGGGGGATGGATTGGGAGGGGGCAGGCTTGGGGGTCAGAGAGAAGAGCCTCCTTGTGCTCTGGGAATATCAGGTGGCATCCTCTGACTTTGGTCCTGACACCCAACAAGCCCAAGCCTGCATCCTGGGCCTCCCCCTGTGCGCCCTTCCCACCCACAAGTGCCAGTGCTCTGGCAAGCCCCCAGTCCTACCGTGCAAGGTGCCAGCAGGCCAAGCTCAAGGAGGAAGCCTTTTATTTGTTAATACAAGAATAGAAATTCTGCAATAAATACCATCTAATAAATAACATCTCCAAATAAATAAATATTAATATAGACAAACCAAGAGAAACACAACCCGACAGGGGGGAATGTGAGAGGAGAGGGAGGGGGCTGGGCCCTGCCCCCACCCTCTGCACAGGCCTGGGGTGTGGGCAGGTGGAGCTGGGGGGCAGGGGCCTGCACCAGGGGGAGAGACCCCCATGCCTGCTTGATGCTACACCAGTGACAATGTAAACTTCAAGGCAATGCTATGCGCATCATGGCGTGAGCATGGGGGCATGATGTGTGGGTGGTTAAAACACATGTCAAGGGAGGGCATAGGTGATCTCTCACCCTTCCCTGGTTTAGCTCCCCACCCCACCCCACCCTGGGTGCCTAGGCCTCACTAGGCAGGTGTTTTGACAAGATGTGGGGCCAGTAGATGCAGCAGCATCATAACTAGAGGAATGCTGGAATTGCCATTTCAAATCTTTCCTGTTTGGACCCTGGCTTTTCCTGCTTCACACTCCACCCCTTCCTGTTTTGGACCCTCATCTTTCTTATTTGAAACCCTACCCTGTCCTGCATTGAATCCCTCCTGCCCCATGGTGCCATTCAGCTGACAGTGACCCCCATTTGAAGGTCTGACCAGGGGAGACGTGGGCTCCGATGGGCTGAGGCTGGAATCACTGCCTAGCTCTGCTTGTGTCCCTTCCAGTTTCCTGGTGCTGTGGGGCACGAGGCCTTGGGGGCAGGGCTGGAAGTGCCAAGGCAGACCTAAAGCCAAGCATGTGGTCATCAGTGTGTGGGCTGGTGCTACAGCCTGTGATGTCAGGAAAAGGCTGGAAGAGTCCAGGCCTCTGTGCATGAGAAGAAAGGTGGGGGGACCCAAGGAGCAAGTTGGGGGAAAGTATGGAGGAAGAGGTCAGGGGGCAGCAAGGGACTAATTGCCTCTTGGTGCTGCCCTGACATATAGAGGTGGGGCTCATTGCTGGACACACAGTATGGGGATGATGCTACTCTAAGAGGTGCCCAAATCTAGAGGTGGGTGTTAGTGCTGGTCTGCCTGGCAGGGGAGAGGACTATTGCTGCTCTGGATTGTGTTTGGGGGAAGGGCCACATCCCTCCTTTTGGAAGCAAACAGAACCAGTGAAGGGAACAAAGCCCTGTGCCTGGCAGGGCAGCGTGATGGTGCTGGGCAGGTGGATAGGGGGGCGCTGGGTCAGAAGCCCTGTGCCTCGAGGCGCAGCGTAACGGCAGCGGGGGGCACCTTCTTTTTGAGGCGGTTGAAGTCCTTGGCTGAGCGCCACAGCCAGGTTTGCAGCTCCTTGAGCAGCCAGAAGTCATCCATCTTCTTGAGGAAGTCGTTGTGCGGGCTGATAGGCCCCGGCCCGTGGGCCCAGGCAGGGTCAGTACTGCCCAGTGAGCCAGGCAACGGGTAGCCTAGTGAGGACATGACACCTGCGATGCTCACCACTAGCCCCTGCAGGCTGGAGCAGAAGTGGCCCAGGCTTTTGCGCAGGTCAGCCTTGGCCACCTGCCCATCCATGCCACGCAGGTAGCATAACAAGTGTGTGTAGGCCCGGTAGTTAGCTGCCAGCCGGGCATTGTCATTCAGACTGCGCCACAGCTCAAAGTCCACCGTTGCACTGGGCACCATCTCGGCCCTCGTCATCCGGGGAGGGTTGAAGTCCGGCTCATTGAAGGGCGGCCCGAGGTAATTCAACTATACCAGGAGAGACAGAGAGGACAGGCATTAGATTGCCCACAGTGGGGCCCCTGCCACCTCTGCCTCAGAGGCTGGTCCAAAATATGGTGGGGGGCAGGCCCATAGATGAGCCAACAAGACCAGATAGATGGGGTTTTCCACAGTGGTTGGGTACCAGTTTGGGGAAGACCCAGCTGCCTCCAGGTTCCCCTACAAAGGTCATAGATTTAATAGATTTCATAGACATTAGGACTGGAAGGGAACTCCTAAGATCATTGGGTCCAGCCCCTTGCCCAAGGGGCAGGAAGTTAGCTGGGGTCAGAGCACTCCAGCAAGATAAGCATTTATTTCTTAAAGGTATTTGGAGTAGGTGCTTGCACCACTTCTGTGGGGAGTCTATTCCAGACTCTGGAAACTCGGATGGTAAAGAAGTTTTTCCTTATGTCCAGTCTAAACGGTCTTCCGGCAGTTTGTGACCATTAGACCTTGTCTTCCCTTGGGGTGCACTAGTGAACAGACATTTTCCTAGTTCCTGATGCGCACCCCTTATATACTTACAGGCTGCCACCAAGTTACTCCTGAGCCTTCGCTTCTCCAGGCTAAAGAGCCCCATGCCTCTCAGCCTCTCCTCATTAGGCCTGCTCACTTGACCTCTCTTGTCATGGGAGTGAGCCTGTCCCTGGAGAAGTACTGGGGGCGCTGTGGGGAACAGGAGGGGTGGCACTGCAGAAGAGGCCAAGGGCTGGTCGGTGACCTTCTGTGGCCAGTGGGGCCCTGGGACACAGTATGCTCAGCTCTTAGGCCTGACCTGCCCCTCCCAGTCAGGGGGTCTCCAGGGTGGGAGCTGGGGCTGAGCTCTGCCAGAAAGCCATGGCTTCATTTGGCTGCTATGCCCAGGATCCTGTGGCAGTGGGCAAGGGCACTGGGTGCCTTATTCCCAGGTTGGACATGGGTGGGGGGGAGGGGAGGGAGGGGAGGCTGGGATCAGTGCCCTGGCAAGGGGGGACAAGTGAGGCTTATCTGGGGGCTGTGGGGATGGGGGGAGGGCAGCTCCCACTACTGCATGCACTCCCGGGCAAGCATGGGGGGGCGGGGGGGGCACATGTCCCCTGGATCTGTGCATGGGACAAGGGCGGGCTGGTGCTGTGGGCTTTGTCCCTGGTGCTAAACTTCCTTGCCACTGGCTTGGATCTCCATGGGCTTCCAGCACAGCGGCTGTGGAGCTGAAACAAACACCATGAGGCTCAGACCCTACAACCCATGCACCTGAACTAATTCCAGGGGTAAGGACTGGCAGGATTAGACCCCCATGGTCCTGCACCTGGGACCTGGAGCTGACAGGGTCATGAGCTAAGGCAGGGGGACAGGACTTCTTTGGGGTAGTGGGTGCTACATAATAAGATGTTGGGAGCCTGAAGTGCAGGGGCTGGGAAAAGTGATGTGGGTGTCAATGCTGGCTCCCAGGTACGTTGGGGTGAGGCTGCATTGAGAGCTTGATGGTGCGGGTAAGTTGGGCAGAGGGGAGTGTGATCCCCTCACTGGGAGGGGCTGCCTTCACCCTGTAAAGAGCAGTGGAATTTCCTGTGCCCTGTGGCAAGGGCGAGGGCACTCCAGAGCACTGCAGAGCTGAGGAATTCCTCTCCTGATGACGTGCCAGGGGAGGGGGTGCCAGGCAGATGAGGCCCCGAGCAGGTGAGGCCCTAATGCCAGGGCTGGGAGGCAGCCGGAGGAGTCAACTGACAAGCCCTGGGGAGGAGGTAATTCACAGGCGAGTGGAGAAAGGGAGGTGAAATGAGGCCACTGCAGCACAACACCTCTGAGCAGGGGGAGCTGGGGAGCGGTCCCTCAACCTGTCAGGACGGGAAGGGTGTGGGCAGTGCCCAACTCTGGATGCAAGGGGGTGGGGAGGGATTGACAATAACACTTAGGAAATGCAGCAGTGATGGCACAGGGGAGAGATGCTGGGGGAAACATTGTGATTCAAGTGCACAACACAAGGCTGACGCACATGAGCACATCCTCTGCACGTGCCCTCCCCCAGGCCCGTTTCAACACACTCCCTAGCGCACTTCTACACACACCTGCTCCCATGCCCATCCACAGAAATGCTAACTCCTGGCCACTCCATCCTATGTACCGCTGGGGATTCCCCATGCTCCAGGATGGCACCAGGAGCAGCCCCTTTGTGGCAGGAGAGCTCTGGCAGGCGTGTAGACGGGCAGGGTGAAGCAGGGAGCGGAAGAGAGGTGTGTCGGTGCCAGGGGGCATGGCAGGTGGGGCAGTGCGGGCATCTGAACAATCTGACAAGCTTGGGAGACAAATTAATTTCCTCTGCATGGCCTGGGGGCAAATGCAGATGTCTCTCTTCATCAATCACGTGGAGCTGGAGTGAAAGCTAGACGGGCAGGCTGGGTCGAGGTGAGCACCCTGTGATGGTGGGCAGAGACATGTAGCGTGGGAGACTGGCACAAAAACAGTGACAGGGCAAAGAGATGGAGGAAGAAGGGAGAGAGTGGTATGGGCCCATGAATATGAGGGGAGGGAATGTACCACATATGTGTGATTGAAGGCAGAGAGATGGGAGAAGGGCAGCCCTGGGACCTCTGCTCCTCCCCTCCCAAATACAGGTTGGATGGACATCTGCAAAATTCTTCACACAAAACTCCTAAAACTGTGTGCTCTTCCAGGCTCAGTTTTGCTGATTCCCTTTCTAGCCTCTGAATCTCTCTCTGCTCCTGTCTGCTAAATGAACGAACCTCCTTGTATCAGAAACGGTCTCCCCATGGAGTTGCTCATATATGGCCATTCAGGCACTGTGGGTCCTCTCTTCCCTAAGCACAGATACCAGCTCGAGCTTGTAGCTTTTTGACCCCTTTCTAGTTTTTCCCAGTGCGATTACCAAAACTGGCCATGCTATTTGCTCACCAGTGCTGTGCACAGGGTAACACCACTTCCCTCTTCTATCTGGACACTCCCCTCACTAGTACATCTAAGGATCATCCATGAACAACAGCACTGCATTAGGGGTCACATCCGGCTGGTCACCTGCCGCCCTGAAGTCTTTTACCATCCCTGCCCATGGCCTGTCAATGTGACTGGCATTCTTCAACCCAAGAAGTCTGGCTTTGACTCGGCATTACATTCAAATAAACCCGTCCCACCAAGTGATCCAAACTGCTAACTGAACTCTCACCTACTTTGCCAACACAGCTTTAATATTTCCTCTAAAAGATCCACAAGTAGCATTAGGCTGAGGGCTGATCACTGAGAGCTCTCACTAGAAATACCCTCCACCTATCCCATTGAACACCACTAGTTTCAATTACTTTATAGACTCTATTGGTGAGATGGTTTCCAATCTAATTCTCATATGCCACTTTGAGTCTGGAGGGTGGACTCTTAGTATCACATGATACTAAGTCAAATGCCTTTCAGAACACTGCTGCAAAATGCAATTGCCTTTATCAGCTAAACTTGTAAAACCATCTAAAACGTGACACCGAGTTGCTTTGATAAGGCTCCATACAACCACTCGCACTGGCATTTGTTACTCACTGAATGGGTTCTGTGTCAGCCCTTCCCTCATTCTACTGAGGACTGGTGTCCGGCCAACCAGCCCAAAGTCACCCACATCATCCTTTTGACGCAAGACTGATGTGGAAGGGTAAGGAAGGTTCATGTTTCTGGAAGGTTCAGGGTTTCCCTATCTGCAGCCGGGTTGGATAACGATTACAGGATACTCAGTCTTCCAGGCACTGGGCATGAGCAGGTCACTGGTCAGCTCTGATGGGCTGCATGGGAGGGATCCGGAATTAGACAGCACACCTTGCCCTGGCACCGCAGGGAAGGGTCCCCAGGCTGTACGAGCCTGATTTGGTAGATCAGGGAGAAAAGATCCCAGGCTGGATGGGTTTGATGGAAGTGCTATTCCCATTGCTGTGGCTGTGTGCCTGCTCTGTGCGCAGTGGAGCATGGCCTGGGTGGGGCAGCGCCTAGGCGAGTTCTGACACACGAGCCTCACCTCACTCCACAGAGAGACAGCACAACAGAGTGTAAACACAAGGAGACTCCCCCGGTGCCCCAGGACAGGGCGGAGGCACCAGTTTAGGCACCCTGCCAGGACTAGAGCCATGCAGTGGGGAGAGCATGAGCTGGGGAGATGGGCATGATGAAGCCTGGCATGTGAGGGCAGACAGAGAAGGCAAACCCCAGCTCCCCAGAGTGACTTAGAATGGGGCAGGGTAAGAGAAAGGGACCCCAGTAAAAGAAAGGCAGAGGATTTACAACTCCTTATGCAATACTGCCTTCTGCCTCAGCCCCCCACCTCAGCTGCAGACCTCATCAGTGCCATGCGGAGTGGATCCTATAACAGAACATGCCTCAGTCATTTGTCATCCCCACTCCTCCTAGGGCTAGGGGGTGGATTGAGTTACAACCGCCCTTCGGCTTCCCAAGTGGGAGAGCCACTTTGGAGAACTTTTCATTTACCAAGACCCCCTGAGGAGGAGAGAGCAATCCTCCTCCCCACCCACCTCACTCCCCCAGCTTACTGGACAGACATCAAGAGCTGGGGGGGAGAGGAGCCAGAGTGCACTGGAGGCAAAGCAGGGTAGTGAGCAGTGCCGAGGACCTGAGGGGTGAGGAGAAGAGATAAGGAAAGGGGAGGGGAGTTGGAGTCCCCTGGCCAAGCAGCTGCCTGAGCCCCCTACCCTGTACTCACATAGGTGCCGGCGAGCGTGCGAAGCTGGTGTTCCAGGTACCTGGTGAGGTCGTATGTCTTCTGGATGGACTGGCCAGCACCTGCCTCGTCTGTGTTGTTGAGGGCAGGGACCGCAGGCAGGTTCCAGAGTGCAGCACACAGGAAGGCAAAGATCCCCCAAGAATCTCCTGCGGGAAACACAACCATGAGCTCAGGCCAGGCAGTGACAACAGGTAGTGGGAAAGCCTCCAAGTGCCCAGCCCTGACATGTCCAGCAGGGGGCATTATGACACCTTGGAAGAAATGGAGCTTGCAAGTGCCCCACCTGCCCTGCCCGGAAGGGGGCACCGTGATACCAGGGATGGGGCAGAACCAGTAGGGGGCACTGTGAGGGAGTGCAGCATGTAAAGCTGAACCTGTCCTCCCCAGGACTGTGGCACCAGGGAGGGGTGCTGCCTGCAGTGCCTAGCCTCCCCCCACCCCCCTCCCAGCAGTGACATGAAGTCAAGTCTGGAGCTATCCTGACTCTCACCAGGACTAAATTCCTGTCAGGCTTGAAGACAATTTGGCAGGGGATGAAGTGAGTGAGGAGGGAGCTAGGCCTACTCCCCAGCCCAGCACCCTGCATGGCAGAATGTACGACTCTAACACCTTGTCGCTCGCTCTCCTCCCTGCTGCCCTGAACAGCCGCCAGCCTTGGCTGCTGGGCCAGGTATTTTTATGGGTGTCACACACCTGTTTCAAATAAGCCATAAAGGTGATAAACCGCACCGGGAAGAGCTGGGAGCCAGCAGCACATGGTCACGGAGGCCTGTCTGGCCTAACTTGCTTTTTCAGGTGTGTCTGGCTTGCTCCATCCCTTTCCCTCCTAGGACCAGGTATCCCTGCTGGGTCCCAGCCGCAGAGGGAAACACACCTTTTTTATGGCTTAGAAGGTGTGATTCAATCCAATGCTTAGCTAATGCTGGGCTCAGGGCCTACTGGGCTCAGAGTGGTGGGAGCTACCAGGCTCAAAGGCAAGATAGATAGAAGACCGACCCTGAAAATCTATGAAATCTAAGCCTGAGGAGCAGAGGGGTGCCAGGTTCTCAGGAGCTGCGAGGGGTGCAGGTTGATGGGTGCTGGGGTTTGGGAGCCAACAGGGTTCAAGGACTGGGATTTCTGGCTCCAGAGCAGTGAGATTTTTCAGCATCTCACTGGGGCTCTGCTGGGCTTGGCAGAAAGGAACCAGTAGGGAGTAGTGCCTGCGTAGGCCGCTGGCTCATGGCCGTGCAGGGAACGTGACCATTACTCATGCCAGCACGTGAATCCTGACAGCATCTCAGCCAGTCCCGTTGTGGGCTGAGCCTGCTTGGGAGGGGGTTGATTCCCACCTGTGATGAATCACCCATGAGACACCAAACCTGGGCCCAGGGTACTTGTGTGCTTCATTAAAGAGCATCTTGCAGAGCCTTGCCTCAGTCAGATGTTTCTGCCGCACCCTGCACCCATCCCAACCTGGGTAATTACATCCTGCCTCCCTGCACCTCCTGCACCAGAGACAGGAGCCTGGTTCATTTATTTTCCAACCCTGCTGCACAGCACCATGCCCCACCCCAGAGGCAGGTGCAACCTCGTATGTGCTGGATCCTTGTGGGAACAGCAGCCATGCTGTATCCCAGAGAACCCTGCAACTCAGTACTGGATGAGGCATACCTGTTCATACAGCTGCCAGGACCTGTCCCAGAAGTACCATCCTTGTACTATGCAAAGATCTGTGTATAAACTAACTGATGCACCTCACCCCAAACTGTGGCCAGCCAAGCCTCCACCATCAACATCACTGCTCCAACGACCCTAGCAAACCTGGGTGCAAAATTTGGAGACATCAGCTCCTGAAATCCAGTCTTGGCCAGTGAGCTAAGGGGGAATCCACATTAGCTATCAGGAGTACACGGCCTATGACACACAGCTGAGCAATTCCAATTCAGCTCAACAGATGGCAGCAAATCTAATAAATCCATTTCCTCCGCCCCATTTTGACAGCACTGACATGCCATTTGCCCCTGTGCCTTTACATGGGAAGTGACAAGAATAAAGTCACCTGATTCAGAGATGACATCAGGACTGTGACTTCATAGTGCCAATCTCCAATGTTGCTCCTGCCCAGCAGCCGATAATTTGGCAGCATGCTAATAAGTCATCCTAAACTACCCACTTATTGGCTGAGGCCTCTCTGATGTCATAGTCGTCCTTCACATGAACAGTGGAAAACCGCTGGATGTGTTGTAGACTCAGTGACTGGAACTTGCCCAAGCGGAGGGGGTAAGGGGCTGAGGGCAGGGAGGAGCTGAGGAGGTGACAGGCAGCCAGCAGGCCCCTTCCCCCCTGCCCAGCTGCATCACCTCCTCCTCATCCCCTCTGCGCCCTGCCAGCGGGCCCAGCGCTCACTCCTGCCAGCTCTTAATTGAAAAAGTGTGTCGCACTCGCACAGCTATTTTCCAGAGTTGAGGAGGTTGGCAGAGCCCGCGGCTTCCTAACCCGGTGCGGGGAGGGGCCAGACAGAGTGGGCCAGCCAAAGTCACCTACCAGCCGGTTCTGCTTCCAGATCCCCTTCCTCCCCATCCCACCTCGCCCATCAGCTGCCTGTCCCCTCCTTCTGTTTCCTTGCTCCCAGCCATTTCTGTCCTCACTCCTCTTTCCTCTTCCCCCTCCCCTCGCTCCCCCTCCTCCTGTTCCCCATCTTCCCCCCCTCCCCTGTCCCCTCTCTCCTCCCCCCGGCCCCCCGCGGCGAGCCTTCTGGCAGGCCCCTCCCTGCCTGTTTGGCGCGGCACAGCGAGTGTTTGGAACGCAGGCCCGGAGTGGAGCTGGCCCCAGTTCAGGGGAGGAAACAGGCAGCCCATTAAAGCGAGGTGTCACATGTTACTTCACCTGGGTCACTTGGCCTGTGCAGCCCCTGCGCTTTCCCTTTAAGAGCCCAGTCTGCTGGGCTGCCTGGGAGGCGCAGCCAGCGCCTTCCCCAGCACTGGGCATGCTAGAGAGGCCCAGTGCTCCCTGGGCAGTGCTGCTCAAGTAGGGAGCTACTGAGAGGTCAGACCAGTGGCCCCAGCAAGCCAGGCATCATCCCCCATGTGCTTTGGAAAGCAGCTGGCCCCTTTAGCTGGGTGGCTCTCAGCTCAATGCTGCACCAGGTCATGCTTTTGGCCCATCTTGCCCTGTATCCTCCTCCTCAGCTGTTTGGCACTCGGGATCTCACCCAGTGCCCTAACTTGAACCAATGAGCTCTCATCTGCTACCCTACCACCCGGGACGAGAGCAGTGAGCCAGGTAGCTTGGTACCCTTCTCACAACCTCACTGTCCCAGACGAGACCATCTAACCCAGCATGCCGCCCACTCCCCTGCTGCGCTGCAGGAGACCCCTGGGACTGTCTACACCGACGCTGCCTCCTAGAGTGGCTAATGTCATCTGCTGCTTACAACTGGTCAAAACACTCACAGTGCACCTTACCGCACCAACCTGTGCTGCAGTGTCCCATCTCTGTCTTGGGCTCCGAGGGAAGAGCG
>NW_005842710.1:425788-452109 GCF_000455745.1 Alligator sinensis
AGAGCGGGGGCTGCCTAGGTCTTGGCATCTGATGCCTGCCTAGCTACCAACCCAGCAGAGCCCTCCCCTCTTCCCAGGCCAGTCTTGCTCCTCACTGCTTGAGGAGTAGGCTGCAGCAGCAAGTCCTGCAGAGCAAGGATCCTACCCTGGGGAGAGGTGACAAGATGTGGTGAATCACAGCAACAGAGGGGACCTCTCCATCCCAGGTCCTTGTCACCCCCCTCCTCAAACCAGCATTGGGGGGTGTCCATCTACTCACCACCCACACCTCTCTTCCCTAATCATAATAGGACACTTTTGTCCCTTTTGGAGCTGCTCTACTGGCCCTTCTGCTGATGGGGTCCCATCATGCCTGGCTCTTTTCTCAGCTGATTTGGAGCTTGCCAGTACCTATATCTAACTCTCCCAGGCCTGCCATGGTGTTAACTCTATGCCTGACTGGAAGGAGCTGGGTCTGAGGCAGTTCTGGTGGGAATCAGCATCAGCTCCTTGCCTAGTCCCATCTAAACCACTGTTACTGCCTCTCATTCACACAGCATTTCCCAGGCTTTTCCCAGCCTTTAAAGGATGGGTGCCCTCTTCAGGTAAGTACAATCTACCGTACTCCCCTCATGGTAGCAGCCTGCCCACACAGGTCTGAGGCTGTGGACACTCAAACAGGTTAACTTGTAGCCTCCCCAGCTATCCCACACATAACATGACTCTCCCAAGTGACATAGTGGTATATTCAGTCCTGGAGGAATTGGGACCAGTTTCTTACCTGGTAGATTTAGACTAGACATCAGGAGGCGCTACTTCACAGTCAGGGTGGCTAGGATCTGGAACCAACTTCCAAGAGAAGTGGTGCTGGCTTCTACCCTGGGGGTCTTTAAGAGGAGGCTAGATGAATGTTTGACCCCAGCCCTCTTTCCTGCCCATGGCAGGGGGTCGGACTTGATGATCTGTCAAGGTCCCTTCCGACCCTACAAACTATGAAACTATGAAACCCTTTCAAACAAGTTCTTTTCGATTTACAACCTGCTTGTTCTAATATGCTCAAATGCACGGCAGCCTTGATTCAGGTTTCACCTTTCCAGTGAGGAGTCTGCAGCCCCAGACCTAAAAAGCCACTCTTCTCACCCCTTACTTATGTGCACTTATTGGCAGCAGAGTGCAAGTGTCAGCATTTTAAAGGGGTATGTCAACAAGCACCCACTGTGTCAACGGGGGCAGTTGGCATCTCAGCAGTTGTCAGATCTCTGCAACCTCAGAAGGTGTAAATTACTCTTATGCCGTAGGAACATGAACAAGTTTCTGGAAGGCAGAGGAAGGAAAGGTTTACTAGACCATCAATGGCCCTGCAGTCACCTCTGTGGGCGTTCTTACCCTGAAGAAAGTGGAAGCTAATCTGTGGACCCTCTTTCACTTATGCCTAAACTAGCACTTCCCCTTGCCACAGAGTAAGAATATGCACAAGGGCAGTTACCGTAGAGCGGATGATGTAAAGAAAGGCCCCGCCTTGCTTTACCTCAGGGTAACTGCAGTGTCTGCCCATGTCCTTAGCTCACATTTGAAATGTTTTCTTCACAACTTGCCTCTTTCCTCTCTTCAAATGAATGCTGACACTCTGAGAACAATTGGGAAGCATCTGCCTGCCAACAGGCCCCTGGGCCTCTGGGCTCCAGCTCTGGGCTCCTATCTCCCCCCTCTGGGGTGCATCTACAAGAGATGCTTAATACACAGAAGACTAATTCTACTGTGCATTAATGCGGTGGGCAAAGCCTGTGCTAATGTGCTAATGCACAGTAGATTTAGTCTAATGTGTAGTAGCATCACCAACAAACCATTCACTTGCACTAATGCACAGAAGCACCAATTACAACGCATTAAGTTAGTACCTGTCACTACAGGTACTAAACTTAATGTGCTGAAATTATAGCACATAAATGAATGTGTAGATGAGCTGTGGCTGGGGTACCTCAGTTCCCACAGGTTCTTCAACCCCCCCCAGGCGCACACTCATAACAATGGGCACATCTACATGATCATTAATGTGCAGTAGTTACTTTGTGACACTAACTGTGCAGAAGTCTAATAACATTGTGCAGTGTTATCAGGCTACTGCTCAGTAAGCGTTTCATGTAGACGTGCCCACTGTGTTCAGACATGGTTATGTCCAGCATTTACTGCTCTCCCCTTCTCCCAGGCTGCTAGAGGTTCCAGCCACAGGCGATCTAGAGCTGGGACTTTATTGTTAAATCTATCCCTGTACATAGCTGGAGGACCCAATTTATCCTTCCCCTGGCCAGCAACTAAACATGCTGACCGCTCCCTTGCTCTGATCATAAGTGTCCTCTCTTCTGTGACAGTGCTAGCAAACTTCCTGCTCTGTCAGCCTCAGAGCTCTGCAGACCCCATCCCTGGACACTGCATGGTCAATGGCTCAGACTCATAACCCAGTGATGCCCTGGGCTCTCTGGGATTTAGTGGCACTTAATAACTCCAACTGTTCCACTGCCTGCTACCTCCAGGGCATGGCCCCTCCCTCGCTCCCTTGGTTGCCTATTTAATAGTGTTGTGTCTTTTCTCACTACCTTCCCTGGCCACAATCATGGAGGCACTGAGAGGCCTCCCTCTCTAGGAAGGAGTGCAACTTCACAAAACCTATGGCCCAGATATTACAAACTTGGAAACTGAGGCGAGGAAGGGGAAAAATACTTGCCTAGTGTCATATAGTGAGTCTGTGGCAGGGCTAGGAAAGACCCCCCAGGAGCGCTGGCTCCCAGAGTCACGTCCTCCCACTTCTCACCACCTGCCTATACAATATCAGCCAACAGTAGGAGGTGGATTTGGAGCAGGTGGCCTCTAATACCTCTTAGGTCTCTGGGCCTCAAGGTCTGGACTCTGTCCTTGTGCCTCTTGCTATCCTTATGTGTTTCTTCTCTTTTTTTCAGAAGATTGGGGACCCCGGTTTGGAATATTTCCAAGGCTTTTGGCACTCAAAAGGGCAAGCCTTTAGGGGAAGGACTCATGCCTACCTATGTTACAGACCCAGAGGAACTACAGCACTGGATCAGAGCATAGGCCACTCTAGCCTGGCACCTGCCTCTTAAAGTGCCCCACTGCAGATGCTTCATGCGAAGGTGTAAAGAATCCACTACTGGGCAACTCTGTAAGAGCTGCCCTTTGAGAGAGGCCTCTGTGCACTCCTGTTTGTGGGATATGGTGCCCTAGCATCCAGCAGCAGAACTGCTTGGAAAAGTTGTGTCGCTGGGAAGTGCACACAGGAATTTGTGTTGAGGGTGTTATGTTAATTCTACTCTTTCTGGAAGGGCACCCCAACCTACACTCACTAGTCCCTTTCCTCTAAGAACAGAAGGGGAGATATTAGGTAAAGCTGCCTTGTAGCTCAGCTCAACCAAGGCAATGGAGCACAAGGAGTAATGTCTTGGAAAAAAGTGCACCAAACTCCAGGTTGGTCTTCTGCAAATCTCCTACCTCTGACGTGTCACAGATACTGTAGTCGCTCTAGAAACACCTTAAAATAGGGAAGCCAGGTTTCCCATCTAAGATGTAACAACCTTCTCTACAGCTCCTAATCTGGCATGAAAGTCCTGTCTGGTATGGGTTCTACCTGGAATCTCTGCCCATGTACTAGAATTAACCTGCTGGATTTTAAAAGCCTGTTCTCACCCACAATATCCCTGTCACATCTAAGATGTGAAGTTGTGCTACCCCAGGGTGGGAACAGGGCCTAGGGAAAAACACAGGGAGGGAAATGCAACGGGAGAAATGGAAATCTGAGAATACTGTGTAATCACCATCAAAGCACCAGGCTCATTCACTCTCCTGGCAGATGTAATTGCATTAGAGAGGCTATTTTGCTTGAGAAGCATGTACGAACAGTTTATATGGAAGAGTATATCAACTCTGTTAGGATAAGACTGGGATCCCATGAAAGCACATGCACTGGAGGACCATGCAGACTAAAGGGGTAGAGAAGATGGGTTGCATATCAGTCAGCCAGTTCTCTCTCCTCCAGGCAGCAGGGTGGAATGCCTCAGCATTGGGATGCAGAATCAACCCTTGCTGTTGAGAAAGGAAGCCTGGGGATGAGGCTAGCGGATATGGCGGCTCCCTGGCCAGCTGCAGGAGATCTGGATACCAGTGCTGACGAGGCCACACTGGGGCTATTAGTATAATGTTGGCTCTGTCCAACCCAATCTTCCTTCTGACTCTGGGGATCAGGGGGATGGGAGGCAAGGCATGTAGAAATGGTGGCTCCAGTCCAGCAGCAACACATGTGAGAGAGAGTTTCTGTCCCTGCGTGCTCTTGAGCAGTACACTTGACATTTGGTGTTTTGCTGGGATGTGAAAAGTTGTATTACTGGGTGGCCCTATTTGTGAAACCGTGCTCTGGCCACCCTTTGCTTATAAGAGCACTCACATTGATCTTGAAACGTCCTGCTGAATGTGTCCATGTCCATATTCTCTTCTCTTGCCATGTCAAGAACTGTAGGATGGATTTGGCTCCAGATACACCACAACCAAAACTTTCTTGCTTCCATGGAGAGGCCATGAACAGTATCCCATATGCCTCCCTTCTTGGGGATAGAGTCCATGGCCTTGATGTTTTTGAAGTATCTGTAGTATGCAATGCTGCCAGGATGGGTGAAAAACATTACCAGAACATAGATATATCATTTAGACAACCACTGTGTTCATGGGATATATGCCTGGATGCCTGGCAATGTGCATGGTAGCTCAGACCAAAGCTGCCTGTGGTGATTGTGCTGGTAGAGACAAAGGAGCCACAAGTACCTCTCAGAAGACATCGTCTTTGTTCCCCCATGGTGAAGTTGTGTTCACGCAGTGTGTAGTAACCCGCAACTCATGACATTCAGACAAGCTAAGGGTGTAATATAGGTCAATGAAGAGCACCAGGCCTTAAGAGAAACTGGACAGTCTTTGCTCTGGTTCTCTGCAAATTGTTTGAGAATCTTGAATTTTGTAAGTTCTCCCTTTTGGGCTAAGTGGAGTTTAGGGCTAGTCCAATAATAGTGACCCTTTGTGCAGGTTTAGAGAGGATTTTCTTCATCTGATTAGAAGTCCCAAACTCTGGCAGAGACTGCACATGTATGGGATTACTCTTGAAGGGTTCCTTAGAAGCCACCCATCCAGGTATGGAGCAGAAACATATTATTTGGTATTCAAAGTGTGCAGCAGCCACTGAGAGGTGCATAATAAAGACTCTTGGGGCTGTGAGCCAGTCAAAAGGATGGAATGTGAACTGGGACTGTCTGATCTCCAGGCAGGTTTTCAGGGACTTGATGCAAATATATATGACTGCTGCATGAAACTAGGTGTCTGCTAATATGACAACTACATATCAACCTTCTGTGATAAAAATGGGATGAGGTCCCAGCAGCAAACTTCCTGAACTTGGATGTTCCAGATTTGTTAAAGCTTCTAAGATCCATGATCAGTATGCGACCATCAATTTTCTTGGGGATCAGGAAATGGTTGGAGTAAAAGTTCTTTTCCCTTGGTGATCCTATGGGA
Source organism: Alligator sinensis (assembly GCF_000455745.1). Lineage (NCBI taxonomy): Eukaryota > Metazoa > Chordata > Crocodylia > Alligatoridae > Alligator > Alligator sinensis. The sequence continues at coordinate 431,330 of NW_005842710.1, forward strand.
CCAACTAGACTTCTTTCTTGAGAAGGGAATCCTGTTCCTCCACCAGGACTCTTTTGGGGGTTGGATGTCTGAAGAGGAAGGAAGGAAAGAGGACAGCAATGTGTGAAACACAATGGATAGTCTGTCGTGGATGGTGTCCGGTACTCACAGACTGCAAGCAAACTTGCCTCAGATGATGCAGAAACTAGATTCAAATGGTGGAGGTGATGAAGGAAGGACTGGTGACACAAAGAAAGTTGACAACACCATCAAAGTTCCTGTTTGGAGGTTAATGCCAGGGGTTGAAAGGAATCCTGCTTCTGCACTGTTGGATAGTTTAGGAAGTGCCTGATATAATTACTACTATGACTGAATGCCTTGGTGGAGCAATGGAGCCTGCCTTCGGAAGTTAGCAAGAGGCTCATCATTTCTATCAAGAGGTCCATACCCTCAAAAGGAATATCTTTGATTTCTACTGGGATTTCAGTAGGAGGTCAGGAATGCTTCCATTGTTGGCATTGTTGTTGCACTGGTGTCCAGAATTGTTATAGGTTGCTCTTAGGGAGTGCAATTGAAGCGTACAACCCTCACCTACCAAACACCTACCCACACACAAAGTCCAGTACTAAGTTTTTGGCATTTCATGTAACAAGACATAGTGGCTTTAGTTGCAATTTGAAGGAACAGAGGACAAATAGCCTCTCCTGGTAAAATGTATCCAATTTACATCCTTCTCTGCCAGGGGGACAGAGCAACAGCTGTGTCATCTTTAACTCTGGACTGCAGATAACACCATAGAGTTTGCCAAGGGCAGCTGTAGAAAGAAGTGATGTTCCTCTGCTGGCAGGGTTCTTTTATTTCTAGGGGGAAAGCCAGATTTGCTTAGCTAGGTTGAGAAGTCCAGACCAGACTCTCCCTTAAAAGATGTTCATGGAGTCCCATATGTAGGGCCACCAAGCACCAGAAGGAAGCCCTGCATGAGTTCCCACTTCTATGATAGAGATGGAGCTGCAGAAAATAGAAGCAGAGCCAGGGGCTTTCTAACAATCTCCAAAGCAGCCGATGGCATCTGAGACAGTTCCAGATCAGTAACTGTGCAGACTCAAGCAGCAGAAGAGCATGCAGTGGCTTTGACAATGGACCTTGCTCAAACCTAGGGCCAGTGAAAGAGTTCTGACAAAGTTCTGGGGTCTGAACAGGGGATGAGGCCAAGCTAACTGGGCCATAACAACTGGCTCCAGAGCACCATGGAAGAAGCATGACAGTGGTGCCCTCACAGGTCATGAAACATGTCAGATAAGAATGTTAGTTTTTCCTCTTAGCCTGATGTCCAAAGGGACTTGCAGTGCCAAGATTGAGGTGCTGGATGATGGGGTCAGTGCCAGCAGTATCAGTCCTGGGTGCAGAGTACATGCTGAGGCTGGTACCTGTGCACTACCAACAAGGTTATGGACCTTTGTAGGCACTGCCAACATTGTCACTTTAGACTGACCTGGTCCCAACAGTTCTGACCAAGTGATGTGCAACCTGCAGAAGGTTGAGGAGATCCAGGACTCAGCAGAAGTTAGTATGGAGGCTAGTGGCAGAAACCTCTGTCGAAGGACCTCAGCACAGAACTTTCCTCCAATGCTTTCAGTAGGCCAAATGAGATGTCAGGCTATGGACAATGAAGAACTAGAGGCATCTGGAGCTGTAAGCACCTCTCCTAACTGTCATGTGAAGTGGAGGTGCAGCAGATTGGGCACATCTACACGTGCAATAAATGTGCATGAATAAACTGTGGAGCAATTGGTTCTGCAGTAAACTACTCGCAGGTGCATCTACACATGTGCTCAGGACAGCAGCAAAATGAGGCAGAGAGGAGCAGTTTACACCAGGGCTGCTCCTCCACTGCTCTGCCCCCACTGCAGCAGCCAGAAGCAGCTCCAGGCTCCAGCTGCAGCTGCCTGGGTGCCAGTTATGGGCTAGCAGGGGACATGGAGGTCAGCCCCAGGCTCCAGCTGGTGGTGGCAGTGTGGCCCAGGGTCCGGGAGACGGCTTTGGATTGGCAAGGGGTACAGGGCATCAGGACCGAGCAGTAGGCAGCTGCATCAGGCAGCAGAGGTGCTGGCTGGGCCATGAGGCTCCTGCAGCTGCCAAGCCATGTGGCTAGGCAGCAGGCAGGAGTGTGGCCACCTACTGGCTGGGCTGACCAGGAGCAATTTACTCCCAGGTCAGCATCTACACATGCAGTGCTGCACAGTAAATAATTTACAAGTACTACCCTGCTACAGAGTTTATTTATTTCCTGCGGCCAAATAGCCCTGCATGTGTAGATGTGAGAAGTTTACTGATGAGCTAATTAGTCTACTCCAAAGTAAATGTCTCATGTAGATGTGCCCACAGTGTGTTAGGTTGTGGGTCATAAGGATCAAGTGTCCCGACCTGCACCCAGGAAAGAGCTATCTCTACCCCTACATTGCAGGCTAAATGTTTATGGGGAAAGATGAAACTAGGGTTAGGGACAGTCTATCCCAACGATGTGAAGGTAAGTTCTGTTAGTTCTCTGTCTGGCAGCACAGAAACTCAGGCAGTTAGGGATGCATTCATGGAGTGGAGAATGAGGAAGTCAACCTCCCAGGAAATCTTGCATGTAGCCCTCAATAGAGTTGGCTTTCAGTGCAGTTCCATGGCTGGATCCCAAGGAGCCTCCTCCTGTAAACAGGAATCTAGAGAGACCCTTAGCCATTCACCTTCCCAGGGGATAGATTCTGTCTAGGTCAAGAAAAGAGATAGGAGTGGGTTAGCTAAGCCTGACTTACCCTAATCCTTAATGGTTTGCAACCCTAAATTCAAGCTCCTTGAAAACACAGGAATCATCCTGCTTACTACAGATGTTTTCATGATCTCTAAAAATATCCAGGCCTTTGGCCTGAGCTTTCTAATAACTGTGAGTTCCACAGGCCAACTCTGCATTGTATAGTGCAGTCATCACTTGGTACTTATGCAAAGATCTGAATTGGCCTCTGGAAATGTGTCCTTGGTCACTTCCTAAGGACATGGTTCTAGCCTCACTGCAGTCTTATAGTTGCCTGTTAGCAGCAGTTGCTCTCACTTCTTGTTCTGGGCAGTGTCTCTAATAACTGAATCCCAGCAACCTCCGTGCTGCTTCCAATAAGACTGATTTCCTTGCACTCTCCCTTAGGCTGCCTCTTCTGAACATTGGCACTTTACTCTGCTCCCCACCTGGCCACTGGCTGTCACTGGGCTGCTCCAGGCAGTACTGGTGCTGCCAGCACATCAGATCCAATTAGCTGGCCCTGTAGCAGTTGTGACACAGTGACTCCCTGACCTGACCCAGCTGGATTGCTCAGATATCAGTCCAGAGTGGCCTCTCCTCCCAGCTGCTCCAGAATGAGACGCAGAAACAATTCTTTATATGGTCTCAAGAAAGTGTTTCTTGGAGCCAGATTCCTGATGGGACGCCTGGGCGGGTTATATTTGGGTACTCCAAGTCACCTACCATTAATGTTTCAGCAGAATTAGTCGCTTTCATAATCTGTATTTTCTGTCTATGGTCAGGAAGGCCTGGCTAGTGCATGAGCTGCTTGCAAGACTCTCCCAATGCCCCTCTATCTTGACCCATAGCCCACTTCTGTTACAGCCCTGACCTCTCATGCAGTTTTGCCGATACCCCTCGGTTCCGTTCCACAGCCCCCCTGTGACTCCAGCCCTGGGCTCCCCCACATCTCTGCTAGTGTCTTCAACTCTTTTCTTAGTTTTTATTAAAAGGGCAAGGTCTCTCTACAATACATACTTGTAGATAGAGGGAAAATGGCCCCAATTACGTAGCTGTTGTCTCCTCCTCATAACCAAAGAGAACATAACCTGGAGAGGGTAGTACAGACAGCCCTGTCCTAAGATAACCATACCTTGTGGCCTACAGCCCCATTCTTGACTGGGGGTCAGGAGGAGGGACTGAGAATTCAAAAGTGAAACTAGGAAGTACATGGTGAGTTTGAGGGGCCCCCATTGACAAACTACACGGGGAGGAGGGGGATACACCCTCTAATTCCAGAAAGGGGCCTCTCTGGGGCACAACTGCTAGGGGCTCAGAGCAGGCCCCCCTCCCCTCCCCAAGGATCCTCTCTCTGGGTGGGCCCCAGGGTAAAGCTGGCTGTGCGTGATGTGGGTGGTAGAGTGGGTAATGGACGGGAGAGGCCACTGCTGGGCCGGGCCCATGGATGGATTGATCCCGACAGATGTTTACAGAGAGCAGCCCTGCTCGGGGTGATTAGGGAGCCGCAGACTAAACAGACCTGAAGAGGAGGGAGGAATCTCTTGCACTGGCCTCCAACTCAATCCCACAGTGTGGGGAATGTCTGTCAGGGGGTGAGTCCTCAAGCCAGCAGCCTGGGAGAAGTGGGGTCTTTGGCTCAGGGTCAGTGTCCCATGAGGGGCAGAGTTAGGGAGAGCTATACTAAGGGAAAGGGGGAGACCTAGAGAGAGGGACGGGCCAAGAGCTACCTAGTGAGGAGGAGGGAACTCCAACCTGGGGAGGCATGAGAGCTGTGCAGTGGGGCAAAGGTGAAACTGCCACAGGGAGGTCCCAGGAGCAGCATGCAGTGACCTTTGCAGAGAGGCCTGCAGGAAACCACAGCCTGGGATCCCGTCATCATCCCTGACGTCAGGGGCAGGTTACGAAAGACAAACCAATTAGCCTGCTATTTTATAAAGGTCATGTCTTGTTTCCAAGATGTTTCCCTTCCAACTGGCACCTTGCTCAGCTGCCTGGGGGAGCCCCCATCCTTGGGCTGCGCTTTCCAGCACAGCTCCGGGAATCTCCTCATCACTGCTCCTGCAGTAGGAAGGACCGCAGTGCAAGCAGACCCGGGCTAGCCCTCTCCACAGTTCAGCAGTGCCCCGTAGGCTTCACCTTCACTGTCCTGGGCTCTCTCCCACTACCAATCTGCAGATATGCTCCTCAATTCTGTCCTATAGCCCCAATGCACCCCTTCTCTCCCCCTGCTCAGTCTTTGGCCGTATCCTCTCTGGCAGCTACCTAATGTTGCAAGCTTTCCTTACCCCTAGCAGCCAGGAGTATTTGGCTGCCCCAGGATGGAAGAACTGGGAAGATTATTACAGCTGGAAGCCACACGATGTCCTTTTACATCACATTTCCCAGTCAAAGCTGCAGACAACTTTGGAAATAAACTACTAGCCAAGCTCCATTGACGCATATGGGCCTTTGGGGAAAAAGCTCTCCCTGGCCCTTGTACCAGCCCACCTGACTCAGCTTGCTCTAAAGTGGGCACTTCACACTGTGACTTATATGGGACCTTCCTCTTCCTGGTGGGTCCCTGGTTCCTTCTCCCCCTGTACAGCTCTCCCGTGAACCCCAAACCTGTGCTATTAAGTCCATACACACATTATTCCCTTGTGGCATCCTGCACTCTAGTCTCCCTTCCCTCACATTGTTCCTCTCATAGGGCTCTGTCCCAGAGACTCTCTCCATGACCCAGGGAGATTATTTTTCTTCACCCTGTTCCCTCATAGGACCCTGTGCAAGAGAGATACACCTACCCTACCCTTCTCCTCTTCCGGGATCATAAGCCTGCCCAGAGAGATCTCTACCCTCACACTGTTCCCCTCCTCACAATGCTGCTCCTTGGGACTCCAACCATGCATGCTGGAGACAGCCTCCTGTGCTGGGAGCTGAGAGGATGTTGATACCCCCCAACTTTATAAAGCAAGGCCTTGTCAACCAGTGGTACATGCCGGGGACTGAGTACACCATGGTGGTGACACTGGAAGAAGTTTCCCTGGTGTAGATGAGGGCAAAGGTTCTTTATTCAGGATTCATGAAGTCTTGGAGGTCCTCAGTGTGTGTCCCTGTCTTCTAAGGTATAGTGTATTCATTAATTCCTCTCTGTGTGTGTAAGAGAGTGAGAGAGCAAGTGTGTTTCTGCAAGTGAATAAGTCTGTATGCAGGAATGTGTATGCATGAACAAATGGGTATCCCTGTTAATGAACATGTCTCTTGTGCATGTGTCTGTGTGTGCAAACCTTACCCAAGCATGTGTGAGCAAAGCAATGAGCCTCTCATTGAGCATGTCTACATATGCACATCTCTATATGTGCATGTTTGATCATGGGGCTATGCCTAACTCTGTGAACAGGTTTGTGGGCCTACATGAGTGCATCTGTCTGTGCCTTCACCTGTGTGCACATGCTTGTCTGTGTGAGCACTTGTGCATGCCCATGTCTGGCTATGAGTAGACAAGCGATAGACTGCATGAGTTTCTGCCTGTGTCTATGTATGCAGATGCTTGGCTAGGAGTGTGTGCAAGTGCACTGGTGTGTATCTGCATGAGCATCTGCCTGTGTCTGCGTGCACAGGGCTGAGAGAGAGTGTGCATGTGTGCATGAGCTGTTCTGTGTGGCCTGGGGGGGAGGGCAGTGCTAATGTGTGAGTCACCCTCCCCCATGTGTTTGCTTTGGCCCGGCCCCACAGTGGCGCGAGCCCCAGCACAGAACTTTATGGCCCATTTCAACATGTTTTCCTGCTCTCTGCGCAAGGGAGAGCCACACAGACAGGGCTGGGAGAGGACCCTAAACCCGCTTCAGGGTCAGGTTTCCAGAGCCTGCTTTGCACGGTGAGAGCTTGACTTACACCATGGTCCAGCCCCCTGCTGCCTTCCAACCTAAATACAGACATGGAAGGAGACAGAGCTGGAGTGGGGAGATGGAGAAACAAAGGTATGGAAAGAGAGAGGGAAGGAGGAAGGGGAGAGAAAGAGTAAGGCAAGAGCCAAGGCAGTAAAAGAAAGAGCAAGAGGGGCCAGGGGAAGCTCCACCAGCTCCTGTGTTTGGGCTCTCATATCCCACTTATAGCATTTATAGAGGCCTCCTGGAGCCAGGCAGCAGAGCTCTGCAGAGCATGGAGACAGAGCAGCCTGGCTGGGGGCAGTGTTGAGAAGGGGCCTGTGGTCAGACAGAACTGAGGTGAAGTAAGAAAATGCAGGCTTGTGTGGAGTCAAGCAGGGCTGAGGTTAAAAAATTACTGAACAGTGTGGGTCAACCACTGGGTCAGGAGGAAGGCGAAGGGGTAGTAAAAGGAGGGTTGTAGGTGAGCATTAAGCGAAAGGTAGGCTGTAGGCAAAACTGCAGACAAGTTTTGACTATAGGAAAACACTATAGAGGGAGGGTTAAGGTACAATTTGGCTGTTGGTTAGCTTTAGACTGTAGGTGAGCATTGTTGGGGGATGGTGATGATGTTGTTTGGGGTTAGGGTGTAGGAACGGGTAAGGATCAGGATACTGGTAAACCCTGGAGGTTAGTGTGTTGCCTGGTGGTGGGATACAGGTTGGAGGTAGGATGCAGGTACATAGAAGTGTGGGTTGGATGCTGTGTGGGGTAGCTGAGGGCTTTGGTAATGACTGAAGTTGTGCTGAAGACCAGAGTTAGACTAAAATCAGGCTCAGTCTAGAAGCTGAGGGTTGGACTGGGGTGATAGTTTGAAGCTAGTAGGATGTAGGGTGTAGGCTGGAATCAGGGTAAGGTTTAGGGTTAGGCTGTAGATAAATATTAGGATGAGTCATGTTATGGGCCTGTTAGGTGAAGGCTAGCATTAGATGGGGTTGGAGTGAGGGCTGGAGCTAGGGTGCTGGGTGGGATTTTTTATCCAGACTGCAGAGATGAGGGTTTCTGCAGCATTTTGGCAGCAGGGGACTTCACTTGGGTGGAAGTGAGCACCAGTGATGGCACTGTGGAGAGAAGTGATACAACTGTGGTGGTACAAGATGGGTTGGAAAAGGCCAGAGCTCATTCAACCGCTCCCCTCTGCAAAATGTTGCCAACTCCTGCATTAGGGTATAGGTAGGCACCAAAGTGGATGTTAGGCACCATCTGCTTTAGGCTGCAGTAGTGTTCAGGTTAGGTTGTGTGTAAAGGTTATGGGTTTCCTGAGTTTAAGAGATAGGTGTGCAATAGGGTATAGATCAGAGTTAGGATGTTTCCTGAGGTTAGGAATACATATCATGGCTTTTTCTGCATCTGCTTGTTACCCTGACCATGTTGCAGACCAAGAGTGGGAAAAGCTAAAAGTGACCACAAGAGGGATGGGAAGAACGTAAGAGTTTCTTGCTCTTAAAAGCAGAAGACTCATTTATATAAATAATAAAGGTTTCAAGGGTGTGCAGAAAACAGCTCATGAAATTAACCAGACAATGGCTAAACTTTCCAGGGATTTTTCAGTTCTGAGGTAAGCTTTGCTGCTGCAGACAAGAGGGAGACAGAAAGAGAGACAAGAGAGGGGTGCAGGGCCAAACAGGGAAGAACGGGGAACAAAGAGAAGAATGATAAAGAAAAGGGAATGACACACACGCAGAGAGACAATGAGGGCTAGGCCTTGTCTATACAGGAAAATTGTACCAGAATTAAGCTTCCAGAGATCAGTGGGAGTGAAACTGAACATACAGCTGGAAGACAAAGCAGTAAAGAGGATGATGTAGTAAGAGAGTTCTTTGTTGAGCCTCTTAATATATTTACAAAGCAAGGTTTGCCCTGCAACATTAGAAAAAAATGAACAAGTGGATTTCAAAATCGACACTGGAGCTGAGCCAAGATAATCACAGTCCATGTATGCAAAACAATTAGTGACTGCCCAATGTTAACATAGGAAACTAAATCTTGTTCATATAGTGGGTGCAAAATGAACCCATATGGCAGAGCCACACTGGCCTTGCTAAAGTGTGACACCACTGAGAAACAGCAGGACAGGAAGTGCCAGATGCACATGGGCTGAAGAATAGCCTGTGAAGGCAGATGATCAAACTGGTGTCGAACTTGTCTACAGAATAGGATGCAAAAGATATTAACAAGTTTAATGAGCTGTTTAATGGACTGGGATGCATTTAAGGATATAATATGTCATGTTGATATAGATCCCAGTCTGTCACTAGGAAAGTATCAGGTAAAATCCCATTAGCACTGAGAAATAACATAAAAACAGCATGGTAGATGGCAAAGTTAGAGCCACTGTACTGACACTACGGTCACCAAGATGTATTTGCACAATGCAGGATTTGTATAGTTTTGGATAAGGCCACCAAACATGAGCATTCCCCCACAAGGACAGTTGAGGAGGTTGTGTCTAGACTTCAAAATGTAGTAATAATTCACTTCTGGAGGCAAGCCAAGGGTTTTGGCAGGTCCAACTCAATAGAAAAAGTGCAAAACTCTGAACCTCCAATTTCCCTTTTGGTAGACATATGTTCAAACAACTTCCCTTCAGGACTGCCGCATGCCCTGGATCTTGGAGGAACAGGAAGGGGTGTACATATTTGTTGATGAGCTGTTGATTCGAGTTGAAAATGGCCAGCACATGACAAGCTGTGCGATGTACTGCAGTGGACCACAGAGAAGAGTTTTACATTGGAGAGGCATGGATGCTAGTATGGGCTAAATTAAATCTGTTATCTAGGACATGTATTCCATGACAAAAGGGTTCAGTAAGGCTCAAGAAAGATGCAGGTGACTAGACAAACAGAAGGCTCCCAGACAAAGAGGTCTTACATAGATTTATGGGTGTGTTAACATAGCTAAGCAAATTTATTTTTCATTCATCACAGTTAGAAGCTTGTAGCTTAAGACTTAAAAATAAGCATAGGACAATAAGGCAATAATACAAAGGGGTGCTAGAGGACTTCTAAGGCTTGTAAATGAAGTCTTGACATGACTAAATCTGAAGCTTAAGTAGGGCCTTAGCACAAAAGAATCATTTTAGTTATGAAATGTAGAGCAACTGATAGATACGTTCAGTAAGAGATGGCAAGCATGTACAGAACAGATGTTTAGCACTTTCTGGAGTAAAAATTAAAGAAGTCAGAGGCTGATCATTCCCACAATGCAATTGAAAATACTGTGGTAACTGTCTGACTCAGATGTCAAAAAGGGTGACCAAATAATTAAAGTAGTAAATAAAGTTTCATAGATTTCATAGACATTAGGGCTAGAAGGGACCTTGTAAGATCATCGAGAAGATCACCCCCTGCAAGTTTTTGGGGACCCTTACAATTGGGGTAGTGGAAGTCAATAATATGGTCAAAAGCCCACTGATAAATATCCCTGTGGTAGAACAGGGTATGAAGAAAAGCATGTCAGGGTTACAAATTGTGAGAGACAGGAAAAAAAAAAAAAGAATGTCCATCTATTTAATGTGCTATCTACCAGTGTAGGCATCCCAAGAAAATGTTTCCTTTTCCTTAGGACAGAATGAGCAGCATGTCATGGCAGTTACCTGATTTGCCCTGTTTCATATTTGTGCTTTGTTCTCCAATTATATTATTTGTTTGTGGGTATTTAATAAAATTCTGTACCCAACATGTCCATCCTTACTTTTTGCTGCCTTGAGTCCTTCTCATGATTATTTGCTAGTGTATTTGCCTCAGGAGAATCCCAACAACCATAAAAGTCTAAATTAGAGTTTAGTAGTTCTTTTAGAGGCTACAAGCTCTATTCAGAATACCCCTGGATGATAGTTTTGAATGGCACTGGGATGTGTCTAGTAACAAAGGGAGAAAGCTTTTGGGGAAAAAAAGGTACTGCTGCACAAGCATCAATACCAAAATATTACAAAATCGATAAAGGGCCTAAGATCTCAGGTGACACAAACTCTCCTAGTGCAGCAGCTGCCTTTCTGCAAGATGATTCTCCCTTAGCACATGCATCCCAAGTGCTAGCTAAAACCTAATATAATTATGTTCAGAATGAAAGAAATGCTGCAATTGTGCTTGGTTGTGAGTTGTTTCATGAGTATGTTTGTGGGCAAAAATCTATGAAAGTTGAGCAAGACCGCAAACCGCTAAAATCCATATTACTGAACACATTGTGCAAAGCGATGCTTAGACTTCAGAAAACAATTGTGAAATTGCAAAGAAATTTACTTGAGTGTGAAATACAGGCCCTGTACAGAGCTTCCAAGAGGAGACATACTCTTCATATACAGACATATGTTTACTACCTATCGGTACTAAACGCATGGAGCCTAAAGGAAGGAGATGGAGGTATACATGATCCAAGTGCTAACCATTTCTGACAAAACATCTTGACACGTTGCATTGAGAAACACAAAATTACCCATGCTCTTGAGAGCCAGAGAGTAATTCTAGACGGATGTTCAACAGAAAAAAACTCGAAGTACCTCCAAGCATTAAAATGTATTGGAACCACTGAGATGGAACTGCTGCATCTGATGGGATTCTGTCCAGAGAACATCATATACTAATACCACTTTGTATGAGATCATAAATGCTAAATGTCATCAACAGTGCTCATCTGAGTATGGCGACATATGAGAACAGAGACCAAGATGCTCAGTTGTGACAAGGCATGAACGTTGCCCCTGAGAAGGAAATATCCAAGCAAAAAAGGCCTGCAATCAATAAAAGAGACAATGAAAAGAACAACTGAGACAATGTGAGATGGCTGAACTTCTTTGGTCCAAAGCTGACGTAGATCTGTTTGGACCTAACAGGAAAAATTGCCTGTTATTAGTTAGCTATTACTCAGTTATTTGTTAAATTGAGCTGTTATACAACAGGTTGAGTAACTCTGTCATCAATTATTATGTATAGCTGCTTGCCCACCTTGGGTTTTCAGATGAGGTAAAATAGGGTTACCATGTGTCCGGGTTCTCCCAGATATGTCCTCTTTTTGGGTCCTCTGATCTTCATCTGGGTGGTTTTTAAAAATATGAACAGATGTCTGGGATTTTGCTCTACTCAGCATCAAAGTTTTTCCTGGCACATCCTGGCTTGCCCTAGCAAGGAGCAGCTTGGGGCTGGTGGCAGGGCCGAATTAATGCATAGGCAAACTAGGCACTTGGCTAGGGTTCTGAGCTCAAATGGCCCCATCTGCCTCCCTTTCCTTCCCTCTACCAGCCTTGCTGTCACAGTGGCTGCTTCCTAGTGGCAGCTCCAAGCTCTTCTCCCCATGGGCAGCAGCACCGGGGTGGGGAGGGGGCAGTTTCGACTGGCCCAGGGCCCATGAGTCTGTTTGCCTAGGGCCCACTAAAGGGTTAATCTGGCCCTGGCTAGCGGTAGCTAGGGGAGGGCAATTGGAGGGACAGGCATGTAGCCAGGCAGGGTGGTAGGAGCAGCCCAAGCAGTTGGATGCAGGTAAGTCTGTGGGGAGTGGAGTTGGAGGGCTAGGGCTTGAGGACTGTCTGGGGAGCTGCGTGGGGCATGTAAGTCTCTGTGTGTGTGGGTAGGGTGGGTGCCTGCTGGCACTGGGGGAAGTTGTCTGGGCACTGGGGCTGCAGCAGGGTGGGGGTGGGGAGTGGGGGAGGCACCTGCCCCTCCAGTGAGGGAAGGGGGTGGGGCAGCCCTTTGGGGGCAGCAGGGAGCTGAATGGCAGGGCCAGTGACACTGGGACAGGTGCCGTTGCTTGCAGGGTTGGGGCGGCCCAAGACTTTGCAGGGCTGGGGGGAGCAGGGGGCTGTGGATTGAGAGTGAGGGGGAACAGCATGGCCCAGCGGGCAGTGTAGTATAGGTTGGGAATGAAGGGCACTGGCAGGGGCAAGGGTCTGTGGGTCAGGAGGGGCAACAGCAGGGCTGGGGGGGCTGTGGCACCAGCAAATCACTGCCTCCCAACAATCATATATACCCCCCATAGGTGGTGTCCTCTTTTTTGAAACTGGAAATATGGTAACCCTAGACTAAAAAACAGAACAATCCATAATTTACAAGATGATTTTTTTCTGGATTCTCAGTTGAAGGTATTACCCTAATGCAGGGGTCAGCAACATACAACCCATGGGCCAGATCTGGCCTTGTGAGCCTGAAGGCTTTTTCTATCCTCACGAGCTGGAAACTACCCCCATGTCCTCAGCCAAGGAGCAAAGGAGCTGGGAAAAGAGGTAGCAGAGCAAGTACAGCTCTCAGCTGCTTAGCTCCAGCGTGGACACAGGGGAAAGCCTCCTGCCACTGACTCGATGCGGAAGCCACATGACCCATGTTAGACCGGAGCTGGGTTGTTTCAGCCCATGACTTGAAAAGGTTGAAGCTGCTGCCCTAATGAAAACAGTTAGCAGGAAAGTTGATACAAACAGTGAAAAAAATATTTAAGAATTCTATTACAGACTTACAGGATCTTAGAATTCAGAAATACTTCCCAACATACCTCGCAAAACTTCATTAAGCTCAGATACTCATGGGCAGAAGGGCAGAAACTTCAAAGCTAACATCTAGCAATCCCTTGAAGCCAAAGACAGTTAACTTTGAACTGGCTACAAAGGAGCTGTTTGCTAGAATGGAAAATGCTATCACAAGCTTCCGAATAGTGACTATTGCAAGAGGGGAATGCATGTTAGACTCCAAACAAAACATAGGTAGTAAATTAGCCCAGTGGAAGCTCCACGACTCAAACTAGGGATTTAATCACCCTCAGGATAAGTCAGGCACAAAGCATTTAAGAAAAAGCAAGGTGATACTGAGACTTTGATGCTGTCCTTTCAATAGAGCATCCAAAATGCAATCAGCCCTTAAGTACTGATGCCTACGCAGTTACTGAAAAGGAGAAACACAAGGGGCAAAAGTCAGACTTCAGGAAGCACCCCCCCCAACAATGGCCAAACAAGCTATTGCAGAACAAGAAGCTATGAGAACAAGGACACGTGAAAATCTCAAGAGAAAAATTAATCACTAACTGCCTCTTGACCTATCATGCTCTCCTCCTTGCTCCCCTTGGCACCCCACAGTCTTAATTTTATTCTTTCTCCTGACCTCCCTCAACTTTGCTTTCTTCTCTTCTTCCTCCTGACAATCCAAATGTGCACTAGCCTTCCCTGGTATGAAGCCTGCAGCCTGATGCCACTTCTCCTTTGTCCCCTTCATCACCAAACTTACTAAGCAGGCTGTCTCTAATCACTGTCCTACACTCCTCCCCCCTGCTGTCATACTAGAATCTCTGTTGTACTCCACTGAACCCTCTCACATCACATCTGTAATGACCACCTCACCAGATTTCACAGCTTCCATACTAGCTTCCTCTCCCTTGATCTATCAGCTGCCTTTCATACTCTTAAACATGCTCTCCACAAAATCTTATTGACTTTTGTGGCCCAATCTTTTCCTGGTTCTCCTCTAACACTAAGATCTCACTGCTTCTGTTATTCAGGGGGAGTCCCTCATGCTCTGACTCCAGCTCCCTCTTCTCCTCCATTTACGCCATACCTTTGGATTATTGTATTTGAAACCATTGTGACTATGATCTACAGAATGATGACTTACAAATCTGCCCCTTTCACACAAGCCTGTCTCCACTCACTTACCCACCCTCTAGAATATCTACTTGTGAATAACCAATGACCAATTCAAACAATATGGCAATTATAAGGCTCCCAACCTCCTCCCTCTAGCCCTTGTCTGAGCCTTTTCCTTCTACCATGCTGGACAGTGCCTTGTCACTCATGATCTCACCTTCAGCTTCATCTAAATCTCAACCTGTACATTAGACATCCATGCCCAGGCCATATTAATTCTTTCTGTACAGGACCCCACACATCTGGACTTTTCATCCCATACAGGCTGCCAAAGTTCTTGTCAAGGGTCTTGCTGTCATGTATTTGGGATTACTATAATCTAGCAGTTTTTATCCTTTTTAGACTCAAGGCACACCTTGTTACACTCAAAGCACTCTTCATTGGACTCAAGGCATCCCTCAGAAAAGGGCAGCACTTGGCTTTCACTTGTTTCTTGACTAAGGAAAATTAAGATAGTAATTCTTTTGTTGCAAAGAACTCAACAAGCCCCAAACAGGGCAGAATGTTTTTGACGCTATGGATTCCTATTTGAAATCTCTGGCTTTATCTTCTGAATGTGGTGTAGGTGTTTGTACATCTAACAATACTAATGTTATGTGGCACCCCATATCATGTTTGAAAGGCTCTCACAACACCCTGGCTGAGAATCAGTTGTAATTTCCTCTCCAGCCTTAATGCTTTGCTCCCCTGACAGTCATCCAAAATGGCAACAAGAAACTCTCCTTCCTTGTTCTTTGTTCTGATGCTCTGCCAACTTGCTAATTCTCTCATGTGCTCACACCCATCATGTAGTCCTACTCCATTTCACATATGAAATTTATTATCACAAGGATGATCCTTGTTCTGCTTCAGTACCAATGTGGATCACTTGAATGTGCCATTTCCCCACACTTCCTCCCATGCTTTCCTCCAGGCATGAGAAGGACTCTCTGCCAAAGTGTGTAAAACCATTGCCTTGTCCAGAATCTTCTTAAAACCCACCTTACCACAATGCTAAAAATCACTGCCTTTTGGTTTTGGTTAGGCTGTTGGTGACCTGTAACCACTGAGTCTTCTGTGACTGCTAACTTACATTAGAAGGAATGACCATGTTTGATTCATGGTCCATCTAGCCCAGTACCCTGCCCCTCACAGTGGCCAGTATCAGCTGCTTCAGAGGAAGAATCCCTACATCAGGGAGTTATCAGATAATGTGTCTCTAGAGAATGTTTCCTCCTAACTCCCAATAGCTAGGCACACACATTGTTACAACAATGAAATCAAAAGGATGACTATCCCAGTCCAAACCAAGGGGTTCCAAAGTTTCACCCCCTCAAAGGCCATTTCAAAGGAACAGTCCTGGGTGGAGGGCCACATCATGGGGACCTGTGGGATGCATTTGGCCTGTGGACCACACTTTGGGAACCTTTGGGAACTGTTTTAAAAAAAAAGTACTTGTGGGTCATGGGCCACTTCACTGAGGCTCACAGGCTGCATTTGGCCCACAGCCCACACTTTAGGAACCCCTGAATTAAACTGATTTGTATGAACAAACCTTTAAAGATGGGCTCATATGCTGGAGCTGAAGAGTTTCTATCCCATATGAAACTCTCATCTATTTTTATGACAATTTCTACAATAATTCTGGATATGCTTATCATCTGCCTAAAGGCCTCATCCTTGTTTGAGTCCGGTGGTCATTTGTGCATTTTATGAAAAAAGTTTGACCAGTTTTGAATCTTGCTGCCATTCAGTTCTTCTGAATATCTCTTTGTTATTGGGGGAAACTACCCGTGGCTCTCTCAAATGTCCTTGTCTTTGGAGTAATGTTTCAGTCTCCAATTGTTTACTCCTTTGTTGTATGTTGTCTATACGTTAATTTATGAGCTGCAGAGCACAGACTGACTTCCTGTTACTTGCCTGTACATCAACTTGCACTATGAAACCCTGATTCCTGGCTAATGCTACTTCCATAACAATAATAGACAACTGGCCGTGTGATTAGAAGCCAAGAAGGCTCAGAGATGGGGTTACTGACAGAAGGCTGAATAACCCTCTCATCTGTCTAGACTTGAGGTCATCTCCCCTGTCCTACAGCCCAGGGATTCCTATGGGGGTGTGTTATAAATGGGCTTGATAAGTCTGCCACTGTTATTTTTGGCCGATACTGTATTTTGATTTTCAGTAAATAAAACATGGATGCACAGCCAGATGTAACAGTGACCACTACAGTAACTGGCTACTGCCCCTGCCATGCGACAGGGGTATTAACACTTAAACCCTTTACACAAGGTACACTCTTCCCCCCTCCAGGGGCAAACCCCCACAGATATTCCTATTTCCTGAAGCTATGACATTCTTCCCAGGGAATCTGCAGGTATCGGTCCTTTTCCCAAGGCCACGACACCAGAGGACCAAAATAACTCTATTTCCTAACTGCATACTAGGATTGAAGGAAACCAGTAGAACTGAGTGGGGAAGCCTGGGACTGCAACAAAAGAGGACTGTGGATTGAGACTGAAGGGCTTTGTTAGAATTGAGAGTGTGAAGATCCTAGTGCTTGCACAGTCACAGACTGTGAGTTTAGGTGGAAGAAAGTGGTACTGTGCATGGAGGAAACTAAGGACTGGAACAGCAAAGGGACTACATGTCAGAATTGAGAGGCACTTGGGAGAGATGCGTATGAGGAGCCCAGAGCTGTTGTATTCTGGGTCTGAAAATCAAGTGTGAAGAGAATTAGCATTATATGTGCAAAAAGTGGCTGGAGGGAAGAAGCAGATTAAGGGGCATCAGCAGGGCTGTTTGAGGGAAGAAACCCAGGGCTGGGATAGCAGGTGGGCTGCAGATCAGAATGAGCATAATCAGTAGAGCTGAGGAGGAAGGTGAGGAGTCCAAGGCTGAAATAAAAAAAGGGTCTCCGTGATCGGAACTGACAGCAAGGGCACAATTGAATAGGGGAACTTTCTTATGCACTTTATTTGCAGTTGTGTAGTGGTGCATGACCACACAGGAATAGATTTTGGTAGAACGTGCGTGGAGAGGGGCCACATTCACCTCCCCTCTGCCTGGCAGTTGTGGGTTCAGATCACTCATAAGAAAAGTCGTGTTGTTTGAATTTTCTAGTTACTAACATCACATAAAGTACATTCCTTTGTGAGTGAGTGCGCCCAAGTGCGTGAGTGAGAGTGAATGAGCGTGTGGGTGTGAATTAGTGTCCAAGCATGAGGTTACTCCATGGCTTTCCTTTCCCTCTCCCCCTAACCCTCACTCCCCCCTCTCTTGCTCACACACCCATCTATACATTCAGAGCCCACTTGCACTGATTGTTTACATCCTGTCTCCTCTATATGTTTATAAATATATCAGAGTACGGGAGACTCCAGCGAGGCCCATAATTAGCTGGGCCTGGATTTCCCATCACCGGCTCCAGCCAGGAGCATGATGGAAACAAACTAGTTTAACATGGGTGCACAGGCCCCTAATTCCATCCAGACCCCTGAGCCTGGGGAAAGGCACTTTCTAACTCACAGCTACAATCACACACATACACACAGACTGAGGGGGATGTACACAAACCCTAAATGAGATGCATGTACATACTGACTGAGACAAAGACTCCAGGACACACATACACATCCTGTGTCTCCACCAGGACAATAACCAGTTGCTTGCAACATTTCTCCCCTCTGAAACCTCCACCAGTACCACAAGGCTACCTATATCTTTTTTCTTGTCACTGACCATATACAAGCCAAGTGTCTCAAGTGTCACCTGCCCTTTAGACATTTCACAGGTAGTGCCTGTGACACTGCTCAATGGTCCTGAAAGGAACAAGCCAACTCAGGGCTGAGAAAGTGCCCACAATAAAGCATCACTGTCTACATTAGGGCACAGTAAACTAATTAACTCTGCTATCAGATAGTATTGTTGGGAACAGTACTATCTTACAGCAGAGTAAATAAATGCACTGAAACGCACATGTAGATGCTGACCACAGGTGTAACTTGCACCTGGTCAGCCCAGCTAGCTGGGGCCTGCTCCACCCTGGCTCAAATTTCTGCTGTACCAGGCACATGTGTAGACCCTGTGCCTGGGAGCAGTTGACTCCAACTCAAACTTCTCCAGAGTTTATTGCTTTGCATTAATTGCAAGTGTAGATGCTCCCACTGTGTGCCAACTGGGTGCCCCTGAGGGGAAGAGCCATCAGACTTTCCCAGTTCCCTACCATAAGAGACTGTTGCTTGTACCTGGTACCCACGAGAACCAAGCACCTCATACACAGTGAAAAATCCCCCACCTCCCTTATGCTGAGATACAGAATCGTTACTCCTACAGGAGAAACTAATGCCTAGCAAGTGGTGGGGACCTGCTCAAGTGCCAGGTGAATTGAATAGAAAACAGGTATCCGGGCTGTAGTCTTGGCTACACATTAAGGCACATTTCTTGTCTCACATGCCAGCTGAGATTGAGATGGGAAAGAGCCACAGAGAGGAATTTAACAAACAAGTCAGCAACAGAAATGATAGTGTCCCTGACATTTTCCACTCTGTCACTGGTAAAGCTAGCCCTGAGTATCTCTTCACTCCAGAGCACACCGAACTTATCAGCACAAGAGCTAACCACTTTCCAATTGAGGTAAAACCACCACCATGCTCATGTTGAGTGTGGACAGAACTCTAATTATAATTTGAGCTAACTCTGAAGTGAAAATCAGCTCACAGTTTCAAAGCTCATCCATGTCTCTATTTTGCCAGAGGCAAAGCTAAGTAAAGAGTTTCTGTAGCTACAGAATATAGGTGCCTATGTATATGCATGAGAGGGTATAAGCATGTATATTGGTCTTAACAGGGCATATTTTAGCCTTTGAGTGTGTTTATCTCAATGCATGAGTGAGAAAGTATTTAAGAGAGTACATATGTGGGTATGTGAGTGTGTGAGCATTCAGATGTGTGTGTACACTAATGGACAAGCCAGCCAGCATCTGCATTCGCATAAGCATATGTGCATGAGCATGGGAATGTTGGCACAAGTGTATTTGTGTCTGAGAGCGCAAATGTGAACACATCAACATGGGTGCTTGCTCAGAAAAGCATGTGCAGGAGCACACTAGAGTGTGTCAGTATGTGCTCAGACAACTGTGTTGTTCAGAGACCTAGGATGTACTATCTTGGATTAGCCTGTACACACATGGTCATGAGACAGGACTATTCTGGAAGTGGTCGGTCCCTGGGCTCCCTAAGCTACTTCTCCAGCATCTCTCCTGGCTAGACCTTCTAAAATTCCTCTTGTCTCTCAGATGGCTCATAGGGTTTGCCCTGTTCCAAGGAGACAGAGAGAATCTGCACCTGTCAGAGCCAATTTGCGGGCGAGGCTTGCTGTTGATTCCAGTGGGGTCAGCCTTGGGTCTGGCATGTGTCTGGGCAGATTTCCCTTTGGCTGAATCAATGGGAGCAAACTTAGTGCCCTATCTCAACTCCTGTGAGTGGCAATAGAACAAGAGCTAATACAGTTAGGGCTCTGACTTCTTCAATACAGTGTCCTGGAAACCCTATGCCAAACAGGGTACTGACACATGTGTACACACACAAACATGGTGTCACAAGCAAGCCTTGGTGACATGATGTTAAAGTTCCAGGACTCATTTGATGCTGGCACTTGTACCACTGCTGAAAAGCTCTCCAGATGCAGCCTGGCTGTATGTACTGTTTGTGTTGGTGCAGGTCCCTCCTTGCATGTGGATTGGAATTAGTGTATTTCCATCTGGTTGTCTGGGTGTTTATGTTGGCATACATGGATACGGAAAGGAGAGGGAGTTTGCCTATGCGTGCGAGTTTGTGTGCAACTCCGTCTATCAGTCTGCCTCTATGTGGGTATATAAGGGTGTGTATGTAAGAGTGTCTGACTGTGTGTGTATCTGGCGAAGAATCTGCCTCTTTATGTGTTTGCATTTGTGTGTGTGTCTGCTAGAATCTGCTGGATGTACAATGAGCAACAGTCTGCTGCAGTGTGTGTGTGTGACAGAGAGAGAGTGCCTGCACATATATGTAGGGAGCTTGCCGGTGTGGGTAGGTGCAGGTACCATTGGGAAAGGGTTTTAATTTATGAAAAAATGTGCCACTTAGCAGGGAATAAATCCTCCCCAAGCCCAGCCCCGTAAGGAGAGCCCTCTGCATTTCCCTTTGGAGGCTTTTTTTTTTTTGGGTTGGGGCTAATGCAGCCCAGATGTGCGCAGGGACCGTGCCCTCACAGAGCCTGCTAAATAGGAGCTGGGTACATCAGTTCCTGTCAGGATCCAAGTGTTTCTGATGAGTGACAAAGCCTAAGGGCTTTGAAGAGCCGAGCGCCACAGCTTGTTTTGGGGCTCCTTCCCTTCCCCCAAACACAGAGAAGCACCAGGTTCCCCAGCCCCATCCACCTGGAGGAGGAAGTGGATGGGGATGAGGTGGGAGTCTGCTGAACACTTGCCCTTCTCCATCTCTCCTTCTTTGAGATATTGCTCTCTTTCCACTTCTTTTCTCCT
>NW_005842710.1:452266-452526 GCF_000455745.1 Alligator sinensis
TCAGTCTGTCCAGAGATTTTCATAGTTCTCCAGTCTTCGCCAAAAAACAGCTCTTGCCAGTTACAAAGCAGACAGACAGGATGTTTCTCAAGGTACTGTACACAGAGTATTTAAGTTCTATCTCTTGGAGATCTGAAGAACCAAATCTTGCCTTGTCTTGCACCCCATATCTCTGTGTGCCTGTCTGTCACTAGATAGATAGATGGAGAGATAAACACAAAGATAGCTGGATAAATCCAGTAAGTCTTTCTATCCTCACT
>NW_005842710.1:452536-453705 GCF_000455745.1 Alligator sinensis
GGTCCTTCTCTACCACTATGCCCTTCCTGACTCACTCCAGCACCTCCGGAGTCTGGAACAAAAAATGAATACAAACTTTTTGTTTTTCAAATAACCGACTCCATCCAAGTAGAGAATCTTGTCTCATCCTGTGCACCAAACCAAACAGCAGTGTTGTCAAAAGAGTCTGTCCAGAAAGACAAAATTTTGACCTTTTAAGGGTTGTTTTTAAAATTAATTTTATTTTATATGTAACCTCTTTTCCAGAAAGGCTGGAGTGTTGTCTGCAAAATCCCCATTGCTTATAAAAATTACACCCTTACTCCGGGGCTGGTCCTTTTGCTGCAAGCATTTTTTTTCTCCCTTCCATAAGTAACAAAATACAAGAGGCAGTTTTCTAACTAAATTGCAAATTTTAAAACTCCAAGGATTACCAAAAAAAAAAAAAAAAATCCCTACATCACCAAGAATAGTTCTGGAGAATTTCTAAGGATGACCACCTCCCCTCCAAAAGGAAGCATATGGTTGGGTTCCCAAAACCTAACTTCAAGCTGTTTGGTTTTTTTATGTTTGAATGTTTTTAAAGCTTGCTATTAACAATTAAATACTTTCGCTTTTTTTTTTTTTAATGGTGCAAGTGCTTAAATCAAGCCATGGGAAAAAAATATTTCTGCCCTGTCTAGGTCCCGGTGACTTTCATTTTCCTCTTCTCTCTGTCAGTTCTGGATTTTAATTCTCCGTGCTAAGCGGCATTTTCCTCCCCAGTAATCACAAACATGCATGGAAAAGAGGGAATGAGAGAAAGGAAAAAAGGGGGAAAGTCTTAAATCAATCACAAAGCCAGACAGACATTTTAATCAAATCAAATTAAAATCAGCAGCGGTTCGGAAAAGAAAAACACGACACGCACAGCAAGACCCCCGCCCCTACACCCCCCCCATCCTCTGCCAAAATAGTAGAGACACTTTGGTCTTACCTGAAATCTCCCCAGCAACATATAGCATAGTAGACTCAGAGTGTGAGGTTGGGGTGGGGGAAGGAAGGCTGCAGAATTTGATCAATAGAAGACAAACTTTTTGGTTAGTTTTTTTACTCTAAACCCAAAGCCCAAGCGAATGGCGAAATCTCCCTTTCTCCCTGATCTGTTCTGCCCTGTCTCTTTCTCACTCTCTCTTTTTTTTCCTCTTTCC
>NW_005842710.1:453715-454084 GCF_000455745.1 Alligator sinensis
TGTTTGCTTGGGTGTTAGGTGGAAAAAGCTGTCTCGGATATTTTTTTTTGGTGCGTGTGTGCAAAGTTTTAAACATGCTCTCTCTCTCTCTCTCTCTCTCTCTCTCTCCCTCTTGCTCTCTCCCCCTTTCCACCTCCCTTGATTTGCTCTTTTGATTGGTGTCCAGGAATGCAAGAATAAAAAAAAAAAAAGATTGCATACACCCTCTCTCCAAGCTGCTTGCTTTTTTTTTAAATTCAAGTGTTAAGCAGAACCAGGTTGCTTTCAAGAATGTATTTGATGCAATTGTACACAAGGGCAGGCTCCATTCATTTTTCTTCCCCCCCCCCCCCCCCCCACCCCTCCCACTTTTGGGCAGACGTCAGGGGG
>NW_005842710.1:454115-475619 GCF_000455745.1 Alligator sinensis
GCTTTGGGCAAAGGTAGGGAGCAGCTGAGCTAAAGGGCAATTTGCTATTCTAAAAGTAAAAGGAGGAAAAAGAAAGAGAGAGGTTTTTAAAATGTGGATTAAAGGGGAGGAGAGAATACCACCCCTTTCACACACACCCCAGAACTCTGGCTATTGCAAAGCTTTTGTTAGTGGCATTTGGAGAAGGCTTGCAGAAAATTAAAGTGTTTCCCAAAGAGTTATGAGTGAAGGGGGTGCTGGGAGGGGAGATGGGACGCAGCAGGCAAAGACGAGGGGGAGGGCTGGTTTGCCTTTAGAGAAGGGAGGTTGGGAAAGGTGCAGAGGTCTCCTACCTGCTCTGAAATCCATTTGGTAAAGCCAAAGCTACACTCAGGACTTGCAGCCCTTGAAGGTAGGTTTGTGATTTAGTGCTTCCTTTCTCCGAGGGGGCTGCACAGAGTCTGCGGTCCTTTATTTTTGGCCAGGATTAATAATCCCATTTGCCAATCCCACTCATTTAGGGTTTGGTTTGGGTTTGGCTTTTTTTTTTTTTTTTTTTTTTGGTGAGGATATTTTTTAACCCTCTTTTTTTTTTCCTGACGTGTAAAGCTTTAACCACAAACTGAAACACCAGTCCCTGAGGGGGGTACGGAGGGGGGAGAGGAGGAGAGGTAGAGGCAGATTGGTTATTCTCTTTTCACAAAAGAAAGTTTTAGTAAGAGGGGGTGAGGTAAGCAAGCGGTGCCACCCTGTGTTAGAAACACTGGTGTGTCATGGGGGGAGCAAGGGGGGTGAGGAGGAAGGAAGAAGGATACAGACAGAGATGGAAAGAAAGAAAGGAGAGATTGACAGATGGGAAGATGGAAATGTACAGACAGGTGAAAAGAAAGATAGGAAAAACAAAACAGAGAAGAATATGTAGATAGAGTAGAAAAGAAAGGAAGAAAGATATACTGATGGTTACAAAAAGGATAGATAGATATAGAAAGAAAGAACAGAAGCTGGATCGGTCTCTCCCCTTCTTGCTGTCATGTACAGCCCTCCCCATTCCAGATTTTTAAAAAGTTTTTCCCTAAGGGGGAAAAAACATCCAAGCCCAAAGCCAGCCCCCTGCCCTTGCCCCAGCCCAAATGCCAGACGCGGGACTTGGAAAAGCAGTGCTAGTTTATTTTTTATTCCCTTTGCTGCTGCCCTTTCTTGGGAAACAAAACACAATCAATTGTTGAGCTTTTGTTTTTTTATTTTTGTGTTGTTGTTGCCTCTAAACAAGGGAGAAAGGAAGCAGCATGCAGGCGTTTAGTCATCGGCAGGTGACTAACCCTGCTAAGCATTTCGCCAAGCGACAGACACCAGAATGGGATGGAGGGGGTGAGTGCAAACATTTTGGTGAAAAGAAAGTTGAGCCCTTTCTCGGGGGTTGGTTTGTTATTTCCCATTCTTCCTTCTTTACTAAAGTTCACAAGTTTTCTTCTTTCATTCATTCTTTCTTAATTTTGCCTTGTTCCTGCTGTGGGGGTTAGATTTGTGATTCATTAATCAGCAAAAGGCATCACAGCCCCATTTCAACACAAGATCTTTCAATTGCATATTGTGACTCAGCATTAGGCTCCAACTTCTTTAAAAGTTGAACAAGGAGGCAGAGATTTCCCATCTGCTTGACCCTTTTTTTTTTAAACTGACTCCTCATTGCCAATTTAAAATATTTAGTAGTAAAAATGTTGTTAGTTCTTAATGCAAAAATTTTTTAAAATCTTCCCTAAAACAGGTGAATAACTTCTAAAAAAGACATAGCACCCCTCTCTCCAGGAAATTATTACATGTAATACATAAAAATGTATAGGTAATATGTATATACATACATATTATGTATGTATGTATGTATGTATATATCATACATAGGCACAATGTAGATTTAAGTGCTTTTGAAAAAGTCCAAAGGGTTCAGAAGACACATACATAGGCATCATTCTATTTTTGCATTGTTTTTCATGTATACTTCTATTAACTGTGTGCACAAGAGCTGTATAGAGCTATGGGCCCAATCCTGCAGTTCTTACTCCAGCAAAAATCCCACTCCACAGCTTGCAAAATACATACAAAACTCACTTCACTACTGAGTAGTTCTGATGTCCAAATTCTGGGACGGTTCCCCTCTGTGTTCAGCTGCTCTAGTAAGGGGCTTTTAAGAATTTTCAAGATCTGTGTAAAAACTCACTTGTGTTGGGACTTAGCATTCTGACTTACTAGAGATGCATGAGGCTTTTTGCTTCAAGGATCTACAAACATGAATATTTATTTTTGTATATTACAACAGCTAAAAAATGAGCTTGTTTCCAATTAACCTCATCTGATTAGGACAAACTTTGCTCTGGGTGTCCCTCTAGTTAGATGAGAGCTTTGGAAATAAACTTCAGATTTAAAATAAACTATCAAGGGTTATTAAACCTGGTATGTTGGGGATATGGCAAAAAGCAAAAAATAAAACAAAACCCAAAAAGCTGTTTACTCACATTACTAAATATTTACATTTTTTTTCAAACAAGAAAAGCAGGAAGGGTTTTTTGTTCTGTAGAAGGAAATACAATCAGTGAACCTAAAATTATTTTCATTTGTGAACCATGTTTTTTATCTTCTGTTGTTAAAACGTGACTAGTATTTACACTTTATAGAAAATGGAAAACTATTACAGTCCTTTGAACTTTGGGGAGGGAAATGTATTCATTTTTGCAAGCATTCTCTTGATGCTTTGTTTAAAACAAAGGCACTTACAAACCAACTTGTCTTAGGTTAACAGTTCTTGGTACTTCCAAAAGGTAAAACTCAGAATTTTTCAATAATAGTTTCAATAAACTCCAGCCTCCCCATATTTTTGTTTTAAATGTCTAAAACTATTTTTTCTTTGGTAGAATTCACCCTAAGAGGTTGAATAGTTCAACCTTTCCACTATTTCTTGAGCAACAACTCTACTGTAATGTGCAACTTATTTAAATATCATTCATCTATATATATGTACAGACACACATACATTAGATTTAAAGGAGTCTACATTGCACCATGTACAAAGACTGTAATATGTTTAAGTTTCTTTAGGATTGGCTCAAATACTGATATCTTCACAGTACGCTATATTATGTCTTTGTACGCAGTTATGTGTTTCTTCTTAGATAAACACAAGTTTAAGCATATAATACATGCACATTTATACATATATTTCTCCGTCCTGTATTTTTTGTAGATGCTTTTTATCTGACTGTAGGGAAATGTGGGTTACAGACTGGTTAAAATTGGGATTTTTTTCCCCTTTGCAACACTAACAGGCAAAACATGAGCCCAGAATGCTTGCCTCAAACTGTGTGTGTTTCATACCCAATCCAAGATGCCTTTTTTCAAACTGGTTGGAGTTGGTGGGTAAGAATGGTGCGATGCAACATGCCACCAGGAAAGTTTTACAGACCCAATGCCACATTGAGCCCAGACAAGGAAAATTTTCCTGATTTGGAAGCCTGGGGACTTACCCTACTACAGACACTACAACACCAGCTTTCAGTATAGATGCGTGCCAAACACAGGTAACGGGGAGGTAGGGAAGAGAGAGAGAAAGAGGAACACATGAATGAAAAAGAAAAAAGCTTAGGTGCCTCTTTGTAACATTTCCCTGAAGTTGTCCTTTTCTGCAAGAACTGAGTTGCATGCCTACATGCCTAGTAATATCTGACTATCTGTGAGGGAAGTAATCCCCACTGCCCTAGAATAAACTCTCTGGATGAGGGAGGGAGAGGTAGGATTCAAAATCCATGTTTCTGATTTCTCTACTTAAAGCTTGTGGGCTTTGCATCACTTTTTTGGTTCAGATGAAGTGGGGAAAGGGGCAGACAGAGAGAGGGCTACAGAGCAAACCCTCAAAGTCAGGGGCAGCTCTTATGCAAAGCACAAAGTGATTAAAAAGGTGCTCCCCACTGTCAGGCTCCAGGACACAGAATGAAGGGCTCATTGGCTTGACTTCATAATAGACCATGTCATGCCAACGTGGTTATTGGAACAGACAGAGTCTGTCTCCACCAAGACAGCCCTATCCTAACCCCATCAGCACAGTCCCCTCCCATGAGATACGGGATCAGACAACAGCAGGGCTTGGGATGTAATGACATTGTTCAACATCTCACTTTGCTCTCACTGGTACAAGATGCTACCACTCCTCGGGGGGAAAAGAGGCTTAGTCTGAAGACTGCATGAGCAGTAGCTGGGATGCCCCGTAGAGGTAGCTTTCCCAACACTCTCCCCCCAGCCAGAGACCACTGTTTTATACTCTTACCTTCACTGCACCAGAGACCCTGTCTCCCCACACACTCCCCAGCCCATAGAATAAGTATGGTGGATGCTTCACCTGCCGTGCACAGGCTCTTCTGCATTTCAGTGTGGGACCAGTCTTCCTTGTTGGTACATTTCCACCTAGTCTGCTTGGAATTCCTGTCGCCTTCTTAGTTGTGCTGTAGAGTACGTGGCTTCCCCTTTCAGTGGGCTGGCAAAACAGCCTCCAAACAGCTAAGAGCTGTTGAAAAAGGTGCTCAAGTATCCTGAAGATTCCGTGTGTCCAAAGGTCACCATTAATCTTTCTGAGCTGAAGCAGCTGGGCCAAAGGTCAAGGGGCTGCCTGCAGTCTGGCTGCCTCGTGGCTATGAAGTGCCAGCCCAAGCCTTTCTCACCAGCCCTCCCAGGGTCAGTGGGGCTGACTGCTGTGTTTTGGGCTGGGGAAGCTGGGACCTTTGGTTCAGGGGGATGTGGTGTGTGATGGAGCAGCACCTGAGCAATCTACAGGGTTGCTAGGAGCCTCTGGTATGGCTGTTTCACAGAGATATAAGTAGAGAAGACAGCCTGTCCTCGCTCAGGCAGAAGACTTTTCACTTCTTCCCAAACAGCTGGGGGTGCTGTCTGGATCCTCTCCTTTCAGGGCTGGTAACAAAAAAGCTGAGCCTGGACACATTCCAGCTTGGATGCCGACATGGCTGTTGGCAGTGGTGCTCTACTTGGCAGGCTCTGGGATGAGTGACAGAATTTAGATGGGGGCCAGCTGGTCTGATTGGTCATGGTAGGTCTCTCAGCAGCCTTGGAGCTGGAGGCTAGTGGGCAGGAACTGCCCTACAGTCAGAAACTGATCAGCACTGATGCATGGGTCACTTCTCCAAGACTTTAGCTATATCCTGAGCTTTTGGGTGCATCCCAGAGCCTCTTGTGTAAATTATATCAAAATGTAGGACACAGCCTCCCTGGTGTATGGGTGATACATGGGTGCTCCATGAACTTGGTCTGCTCAGGATCTGTTTGAGAGGGGCAGCTTCCAGGCACTGCTGATGGCAGGGGTTCCAGTTTAGGAAGCTGTTCCCCTCTCTGTGATCCTGCATGAAGAAAGCCAGGCTTAGATCCCTGGCATCACTGCTCACTGGATGTTCTTTACTGAGACCTTTGGAGACTATAAAGTTCAGGCCTGGGCATTCCCTCGCAGATGGCAGACGGGGCTCCTCTCTTACCCATGAAGCAGTTGGTTTGCCCTGGCTGCCCTGGGCTCCTTACAATTCCACCTCTGAAGAGAGTACAAAGGAAGTTTCTGCTTTAGCATAAACCATTTCAATCCCTCTGCAATGGTGCTATTACAATGCACATGGAGCGAAACCTATGACTGCAGCTGCTGCTTCAATCCTGTCTGTTGGAGTATCAGGTTAGGGCTGAGGCCAGTCCCCTGGTCCCACCCATCAGGGTGCCAGTGGAAGAGGACATTACTTACACAAGGCATTCACGTTCTGCCTGTTCAGCAACAGGTTCATTTCTTGGGGACTACTCTCTTACATGGGATCCAGCACTCAGCCTGCAAAAGGATTCACTTAGCATGTGGTGAAGAACAATGGTAGCAAAGGAATAAAGATACCATCCTGCGCTGACAAATGTCTCCTGTTGACATGGACAGCTGAACCTGCAAGACAGGTACTGTTCCTGGGAGCTTCCTGAACCAACCAATGTCCTCATGCCTGCAACAGTCTGAGGCTCCAGATCAGCACCATGAAGTGCACTTCATGTGACTATGCTCTTCTAGCACCAACTTCCTCTTATGCCTTTTTGTAGTACTCAGGCAAGACTTCTCCTGTGAATGATTCCTTATTCTCTGCTTTGCAGGCCGCCTTGATTTCTATTCACTCAGGATCCCAGACCTAGATTATTTCACAGTGAACCATTTGTACCAGAGTTGTTCTGTATATCACAAAGGGCTTGGTCTGAATGACAGCTCACGAGTTGCAGGCTAGCAATGGAGACAGGTCACTCACAGCCTACATGCCATGCAAATGAGAGAGAGAAAGGGAAACCAGGCATGCCATGGCCTTCTTGGGCTCTGTCTGTGGTTTCCAGGCCAGTAACGGATAAAATGCAGACAGAATGTCCAGGGGCCTTTGCTAAGCGTCTCTGCTCAGCCACGGAGATGAGTCTTTCAGAATGAGGGAAGAGACAGCCCTGTGACAGCGGGCAGTCCTCAAGGGAAGTATGTCTGAGAAGCCTGCCCTGTAGTCTAGCCTGCCTCCTCTGCCTGGCGGCTGCATTGTTTAGGACACTGGTTGTCTCCATGGCACCATCCTGGGACATCCTCTGCGTGGGAGCAGATACTCACAAAGCAAAGGGCTCCACCTGGCCAGCTTGGCTCTGTGGGTAACACGCCCTGGCAGCCTGCCAAACTCTCCTATCCTCTTGGCAAGCAAACTGAGCTCCTCCTGCCTCGCCCCCTGGGCGCCCCGCTCCTGGGTTACGTCACAGGAAGCTTTGTGGGCGGCTGACCTCACCTTCTGCCAAGCTCAGGGAGTGTGAGTCGCGCATTCGCCCTCCAGTGGCGCCACCACCAGCCAAGCCTCCCACTGCTGACCTTTCCATTGGGCTCATTCCCATCCCTGGTCACTCTGCCTTTCCTCCCCTCCTGCCATCTAGTCTCACTTTCCCATCAGCCCCCTCTCTGCCCTCCTGCCTCTCTACCCATGGGCTCCCAACTCTTCTACCTTTCTATGCTGTCTCTGCACTCCTGTCCATCTGTCCCGCCGCCCCACTATTCCCCTCTCCTCTCTTCCTTGAAAGGCAGAAGGATAATTCCTCTGAGGGGGCTCTGGGCCATCCTCAACCTGAAGGGGTGGGAGCTGAGTCCCTAGTCCCCTTGGAAAAGGGAATGAGGGACGAATAAATGATTGCCTTAATCCTAAGAGAGCTCAGGGACACCAAAATCCCTGTCCCTAGACACACACCCAAATACTGGAACCTCTGCAGAGAGGCAGCTTTAGCTCTAGTGACCCTTCCATTTTCCCCTTTAACTCCTCCCAACCTCCTAAAATACCTCCTCCCTTGAATGACAAGGTTCTTTGGGTAGATGTGATCTCTTTTATTAGACCAACTAAATAGTTGGAAAAATTGTGCTTTGCAAGCTTTCAGGCCCAAACACCTTTCTTCAGGCATAGAGAGAGTCTGTTGGTACTTTGTGCACTCTTCTGGGTAGAACAGAAGCCAGTAAGCAAAATGCAGTTCTGTGAAAATGCAAATACATGGCAGTGAGGTTCAGAGGGAATGGGAGACAATAGGTGTGACACAGGTAGGTGGGGGTAAGGGGGAACGTTGAACTGGTGACAGAATGTAGCTGGT
Organism: Alligator sinensis; assembly: GCF_000455745.1. Lineage (NCBI taxonomy): Eukaryota > Metazoa > Chordata > Crocodylia > Alligatoridae > Alligator > Alligator sinensis. Next base: position 461,757 of record NW_005842710.1, read on the forward strand.
AAAATGCAGACAGGTTACCCGGGGTTATCAGATGGCAGGCAGATTAGAACGTACCATAAATCCCAAGTCTATATTCAGTCCATGATGTTTTGTATCCAGAAGATTTGTGAAGTTCGTAGGCTCATCTGTGAAAGGTGTTCTGTAAATTCCCTTTGAGGATTAGAACTGAGAGATCAAAAAGAGAGTGGCTATGGTTGTCTAGTGAGAAGTGTGCACCCACAGGTAATTGGGTATTTTTGTCTGATAGATTTTTGGTATGTGTTCATTCTGGTACACAGTTGTTGTTTGGTTTCTCCTACATACTTTCCATCCTTCCCTGAATGAAAGCCTAGGGCTGGGTTTTCAGAGGACTGGGCTGCAGCCCTGTCCCTTTCCTTTCCAAGGGGATTCCGTATGATTCTGCTGGGAACTAGCCAGGGGATTTCTTCACACACAGAGCAGACTCTTGGCTTCCCTGTTTCCTGGTGCAGTGACAAGCACTTGTCACCCCCTGCTGGGTAACATACGAAATGGAAGAGCAAACTGAAGCCAAAGCCCAGCTGTGTGCGTCTGTCTCTTGAATGAGAGCACAGAGAGAAATAAAGAAACAGATCTACATGCTTGAGCTACCCCGCTGGGTAGAACTGACCCAGTCTGAGTGCGAGGAGACAGTGTAGTACTAGAGGCAAGGCTTTGACTCTGCCTCTGTGTGTGGCAAGGAACGTGCTGGGTGGGTAAGGACTGTGGCTGTGTGAATGCATGGAACAAGTACCGGTAGTACTGGAGTAGGAGGGCTGATCCTGTGAGAGTGAATGGAGAGTGGCCTGATGGGGACAACTTAGCATTAGCATGGGGTTGCATGGTGCCTGTGTGGAGAAAGTGTGGGATGGAAGAGGGTGCTCCAGGGGCTGATCCTGTATGGGCATGAAATGGAGGGATTTCAGGGTTTGGTAAGCAGCGTCAGGGAGGCCGAATCTTTGTGAACAAGTAATAGGGGCAGCACTACTGGTTGGGGCTGAACTTGTGGGAATGCAGGGTTGGGCAGCTGACCCTGTGCATGAGCACAGGATAGGGAAACAGTGTGGTGGAAGCTGAGCCTATGGGAGGGTGTGGTGAAGAAGTAGTAATAAGGAGTGAGGGCAGCAAGACGTGAGTGGGGAGGCTGGAGAGGCCATACCATGGTGGGGCTGACTGTGCCTAGCATAGAGAGAGAAGCAGTATAAAGGGGCTGACCCCGTTTGAGCGCAGGGCTGGGAATGCTGCACTACAATGAGGCTGCCCTGTTTGTGTGTGTGAGTGTCCTCTGGAGGAGTTTATGGACTCTCCCTGACCCACCATGAGAGCTTCACAGATTCATGCCCCCCACTCCCTGCCTCATGTTCTCCCCTTCTGTCCCCTGTGTCTAGTCAGTGGTGGATCTGGAAGGTCAGAGGAGAAGAGATGGGGGGTGCACATGGCTTTGGACATCACCGAGGTGTGTGTGTCACGATTTCAGCCAGCTGTGTCCTATCCACAGCCCCATAAAACTCTGAGCCCTGAGGCCAGACACCCTCATGGGGATGCTCTCTCCACAGGAGCCCGGCTGCTATTCAAGAGCTGGAACGGACACTTTAACATGGAATCTGACTCCTTTCTTCCTCAAGGGGGGGGTGGGGAAAGAGAGCTGAACCCAGAGCCCATCCCAGAAACACAAGGACCCAGTTCTGGTTCTTCTCTTCCCTGTGGGCTTGGAAATATTGGGTAACAGCTTCAGTGGGTCTAGGCTTTGTCCCTGGTATCCATGATCCTAATGGGCACTACCTGACCCCCTTACAGCAGCCTGAGCAGAGAAGCCAAGGAGTTTCTGTGCCTGGAAGGGATGTCCTGCAAATTCAGGCATGTAGTGCGAGGGTGGGAGAGACTCTACAGTGGAACACACCAAGTTGCACCTGTTCTGGGAGATGCTGAGAGGACAGTGGATTCGTGGGCTCCCTGCCCATATTATGCAACATATCTTCAACGTATGAACCAAGAAGATGGAGAAAAAGAAAGGTAAAAAAAGGCCCAGAGTTTAAACATATCAAGGAAGGAGTTATGGGACTTACTGAAGAAATGACCCCAGTCTCAGTACCATCCCCTCTCTGGCTCTTGAAGGGTTAACCTAGGGGCTCCCTTGTCATCCCTCAGGATTGATGTCCTGTTTGATGCCTTGCACAAACACAGAGCAAAGTCTGGTCCCTCTTACAGAAAGCTCCAGCATGCATAGGAAACAACAGAACAAGCGAAATGATCGATGCTAGAGGGTAGGTATCAGTAAGCCTGAGACAGATGGGCCTTAACTCAGCTAACTTTAAAATCAGCGTTATCAAAGTTCCAGCAAAACATAGCCTATGCCTCTGCCCCACACCCCCAGCCCAATGCCCAACTTAAGAACAAGGCAGACAAGGTTCCTTGGGTGAATTTGATATCTTTTATTAGACCAACCCAAATAGTTGGAGAAAAGTTATTAAGCAAGCTTTTGGGTTCAAAAACCCTTCGTCAGGCTAAGGAAGTTTCAGCAGTTGGTGTGTAATAACTTTTCTCCAACTGTTTGGGTTGGTCTAATAAAAGATATCAAATTCACCCAAGGAACCTTGTCTGCCTATGTCCTTAGACCAACACAGCTACAACCTAAACCCCTGCAACTTAAGAACAAGTCATTCTGAACTGGCTGCTTATTATGTCAAACACCATCTTACTTCTCCTGTACAGACTATCTCCACCGAGACTATTTATTCAGCATTATTAGTTCCCATCCTTTAGGCCAGTGCATTTCCTCAGGGTATGTGCTCCTTCATCCATGTTTCTCTTGCTCCCTGCTGTTGTGCAGGGAGGGCTGGGGTAGGTCCCTGCAGGACAGAAAGTCCATTGATCCACTGTGGCATATCTGCTCTGACATCCCCACTAGGTGATGCTGTGACAGTGGCATGAGGGCCTGCCAGTTCCCCAAATCCCTCTTCCGTCTCCCTACCTCTTTCAGAAGGGACTTCATCTCTGATCTGGCAGGGGCACCTCACCAATACTGTGGTAATGGGCAGCAGAATAAACTTGAAGGTAGAAATCAAGACATCTCTTCCATCCAAGATAGAATCGCCTATCCCTACAAAAAAAAATTCACAGAGTCCAGAACCACTGGCCCTGGCAGAGGTCTTGACACTACAAGGAAGCACAGGCCCAGAGTTGCCAGGATGGGATGGGGGATTGTCCCAAAGGTCAGGTTTCAGGGAGGGACTGAACCACCTCCACTCCATCCCAGCTGCAGTGAGCAGCAAAAAACCTCCTGTTGTAGCGTGCGAAACGCCGCTGGTGGGGAACAGGCAGATCTGCTGACTCACGGGGAAATAAATCTTTCCATTAGGGCTGCCAAACCCAGCCCCCCCCCGGCCACAGGAGAAGAAGGGAGCCCAAGCCCAGCCTGGTTCATGCATCACCGCAGGCTAGCTCTGGACCAAACACTTTTGATCATGCAACAGTAACCCCACAACAGCCACGCAACGCACTCGGGGATGTGCAGGGGCTCCCTGGGTGGGACCCGAAGACAAGAGGGAAGGAGAAGCCACCCAAACGTTTGCACTTTGGCCCAACGGTGACGAGGCATCCAGAGGCAACGGAAAGGGACTTCGGCGCAGGCTCCTTGCAGGGCGGAAACTGCTGTTCAGGACTCACTTGGGGAGGATAGGAAGCTGCTGAAGGAAGACAGCTTTGGTGTGGGGGAGTTGGGCTGGCAGAACTGCCCGGTAGGGCCACACTCCTGCCCATGTCCCAGAGGAACTTGTGGTGCTGGCAGTGCCACAGCCGCTCGCGCTGGAGACCCAGAGGGGCCTTGCTCCACTGGCCCGTGGGGGCGGGGCAGGGCAGGGCAGGCACCAGGCGGGCGCTGTGCAGCCTCCTGTGGGCGCAGCCTGGGCCCAGCCCTGAGTGGGGGGAGGGGGGAACGGTATGGGAAGCAGCCGATGCCTCTCTAAAGGGGACCCCTTTCCTCGCGTCCTGCCTCCTACTTTCGAGGCCCCATGGGCCTGCAGCTCTGTCAATCTGCGCTCCTAGCCAATCCGTGGCGTCCGCCTCCTCCAATCACAACGCGGTGTGGGCCCCCCCGCCCCCGGCCACGGACAAGGGAAGCGGCCAGAGCGAGGCTCCACCCCTCGGAGAGAGAGGGGGAGGGACCAGTCCGGCGGCCGCTCCTGGGCGTAGCTCTGGCCGAGCGCCATCGTCACGTGACGCGAGGCAGCCTCAGACTCCCCTTTCACGTGACCACGGAGCCAATAGGACTCGCAAAGGGGCGGAGGCTGCGGTCGCCCAATGGAAAGGGGGAGGCGGTTTGCCTGGGAAGTGCTGGAGGAGCCGGGAGCAGCGGCTGGGTAGGAAGGGCGAGGTTGCTTGGGTTTTTGCTGCGGGGGTGGGCGAGATCACTGGGGTGTCTGGTGGGGGGATTGGGCGGGGCCATTCGGGTCCCTCTGCGTGGGGTGTTGGGTGAGGTCACTGGGCTCCTTCTTGGAGGGGAAGGGCGGAACCATGGGGGTCCCTTGGAAGGGGGCGTGTTGGGTGAGACCATTCAACTCTGCTAGGAGGGTTGGTCGGATAAGACGATGGGGGTCCCTACTGGGCGTTCCGGATGAGACCACTCGGGTCTTGAAGTGTGTGGGGAGGGGTTTGGGTGCGACCATTCGGATTCGTGTTGGAGGGGGGCGTGGAATGGGGGGCATGAGGGGATGGGGCCGTGTGGCGGGGCTGACCCTGTTTTCTCCCCAGGGCAGCTAGTCCCTGCTCCAGGCCCCACATCCCCAGGCTGCACTGTGCGGCAGCAGGCAGAAAGGCTGCATGCGCGGGGCAGGCGCGAGACATCTGGCTGTGCAGCCATGAAGTGTGTTGTCATCGGGGGAAACGTGAAAGGCGAGTGTGGGGGCCCCACTGGGCGCCAGGGCAGGGCCCAGGGCTGCTTGTCCTCCAGGGAGTGGGGTGGGGCAGGGCAGGTGGTGGGCCCCCCTAGGGGGTGCGCTGTGGGGCGCGGGGGCCTGGGGTGGTGCAGACCTGTGCTGTGGGCCAGGGAGGGGGCAGGGTAGCCCCTGCCTCACTCAGTACCTGCCTCTCCCTGCCCAGTCCTTGGCAAAGCCGTGCATGCCCTGTCCCGCATTGGTGACGAGCTGTATGTGGAGCCCACGGAGAACGGGGTGAGTGGGGCCTGCTGAGGCTGGTTGGATAGCAGGAAGGGTCCGTCAGGAGACTGGAAGTCGGGGGCGGCATCTCAGGGGCCTTGTGGCTAGATTGTGGCCTGGGGATGCCCCTCTGTGAGATGCGGAGGGGAGACATTGGGCTGGTTGCAAGTCAATGGTGGGTAGGTTCCTCCTGCCAGCCCTGCCTGCAGCGGGGTGAGGGGCTGGTCTGCAGTGGGTGGGGCTGCTCCATCCTGGTCTCCCCAGCTCTCCCAGCAGAGGGTTGGTGTGGGTTGGGATCAGTCTTGTCCCCACACAACTCCTTCTGCATGTGTGGGTGGAGGGGGTGCTGCTCTGTGACGGGGCCACTTTTCTCCCTTGCTGCTCTTCTGGTGACGTGGGGGGAGAGGGTTTGGGGGACTGGCCTGTGATGGGGAAGAGGCTGCTGAGTCGCATCTCACCCCCATACAACCCCCAGCTGTCTTTACGTGCTGTGAACTCATCTCGCTCGGCCTACGCCTGCTTCCTGTTCGCCCCGCTCTTCTTCCAGCTGTATGAGGCAGGGGGCCCAGATGCCCATGGGGAGCTCTTCCGTTGCAAGGTCCTCATGAAGGTCAGGCTGCTGGGGGTCCCCAGGAGGGTGGGGGCATCCAGAGCAGGGGGAGGCTCCTGAGCCAGGGCACAAAAGAAAGTGCTGGTTGTAGGGGAAGTGAGGTCTTGGCTTGGGGTGGCCCTGTCCCTTCCTGTGGCTCAACAACCTGGGTGCCTGACTCCAGGATTCCTTCCCCTCAGGGCAGTCCTGTGCTGTGGGGTGCATGTTACTGACTGGGGCTCTCCAATGGGCCTCAGGTATCATGCCTGTCCTGCTCTTCCTCTGCTGCTCTCTGGAAAACTCCTGGAGTGGATCTGCAGGACTCCTGGGTTCTGCCCCAGGTTTGGGAGGGGAGTAGGGTTTAGGGAGTTAGAAGATAGTGTGGGAGGAAGCTGAGAGAGAGAACTCCTCTTGGGCTCTATCCCAGCTCTTATGTGGGGTTGTGGTGTCTAAAGACATGAGGCTGCTGGGAGCCAGGACTGAGGTTCCTTGCCAGTTGCATTGTGCCTGTGCTGTCTGCCCCTCCCCAGACATTCCTGGCCATTTTCCGATCGCTGCCCTCACTGGAGAAGACGGTAAGCAAATGCCTCATCTCGCTGAACCCCCGGGCCAGCCGGCTGGTTGTACAGTTGCACTACAGATACGGTGAGCGTTGATCCCACACCTGGGAAGCCCCAGGGGTGGGGGTGGTGTGTCACTGCTATGAAGAACCTTGAAAGGACAGAGCACAGCTGCTGTGTATGTGAGGGGACAGGGGGTCAGGCTGGGAGTAGGAGCCCATAGTGGGTGGGGAGAAGAGGTCTGAGGAGTGCGTGGGAGTAAGGGCTGAGGCGGGTGGGGACCTACAGGAATGAGAGCTAAGGCTTTGATCCTTGATGTGGGTGGGGGGCAGGACCTGGGGAGGTGCATCAGGCAGGGGAACCCCAGAAGCAGGGCTGCCTCAGGGAGGTGGGCTGCAGTCATGCACCTCCCAGCTGAGCCACCATCCTGGCGCCCCTGGCAGGTGTCACCAAGACTCACAACCTGTCATTCCAAGAGTGCGAGCTGCTTCAGGCCATCTTCGACAAGCAGCTGTGCACCAGCACTCTCTGCGCCTCTGCCCGGTGAGTGCCGCCTGCCAGCCCGGGATACTAAAAGGTTTGGGGGTGAATCAGAAGGTAGGGGGTGGCTGTGCCCAGTCTGTCTCCTCTGGCTGACAGCTCCTGCCCTTCCTGGTGGCAGGGTCCTGGTGGATGCCGTGGTGCACTTCCCAGTAACGCTGGCTGAAGTGACGCTGGGGGTTGGCCCCAGCGGGAAGGTGAGCTTGCGCAACTATGTGGATGAGGAGACAGGTGAGCTTCCTACAGCCCCTGTGGGGATGGGTCCCTGGGGCAGACAGCAAGGCCTAACACAGGAGGGCAGGCAGTGCCCACCCTTGCAAGGGGAAGATCCCAGACCTCATTCTTCACCCCAGCCAGCCAGGTCCCCTGTCTCAGGGCCAGACCAGAATCAGGATCCCCTAGAAGGAAAGGCCCCTGCCCCTTCCAGTGGTCCCTCAGTCCAGGGGTTGGTGTCTCCAGAGCAGGAGGTTGTACTTCTGCTTGGGTGGGTCTGGCTCTGGGCTCTTCCCTGGCCTGCATTGCTGGTGCCTACAGCCCTATGCCAGGCATAGGTAACTGGTTGCTGAGCCCATCTGTCACCCCCAGAGCCCAGCAAGACAATGGTGACTGAGCTGTGCCTCTCTGAGGATGAGTTCCAGGATGTGCGGGTGCCACAGGAAACCCAGGTTACCTTTTGCCTCAAGGAGTTCCGGGTGAGCCAGCCTGCCCCCCCCTTTCCTGGCCCTGGCCCACCCAGGTGAGATTCCACACTCAGCCCCTCTTTGCCTCTTCCCAGGGCCTCCTGAGCTTCGCTGAGTCCTCAAACCTGCCCCTCAGCATCCACTTTGACACGCCTGGCAGGTATGTCTGGTCTCCTGGGGTGGACATTCCAGCTCCTGTGCATGTCACCGTGTGCCTAGGAGCTCATGAGTGATGGTGGGGCTTGTTCCTCTGCAGTGTTTCTGGCTGGGGCTCCTGACACCTGCCTCATCCTCCCAGTCCCTTTGCTGAGCTCCCTAGGGAGCCTTAGTCCCTTGCCCTACAGGATAATAGCCCTACTAGTGATATGTCCAGGCTCGCGCGTGCTTGCTCGCTCTCTCTCTCTCTCTCTCCAGCTCCAGTTCTAGTGTCGTGTCCCCCTCCCCTGGTGATCTCATTGTGGGGTCTCAGCTGTACCCATTTTCATCCCATGCTGTCCCTGCAGGCCAGCTGTGTTCTCCCTGGAGGACCCCCTGCTGGAAGTGCACCTGGTCTTGGCCACCCTGGCTGACTCCAATGCCAGCTCACAGGCCCAGACAGCCAACAGGTAAGTTGGGCCCTAGGGCTCTCAAACCCAGAAACTCCCTCTGCACCTGAACAGCATAAACAGGCATGTGCTGAGGTTGCCTCTGGCCCAGCTACTCCCATCATGCTGTGGTGCATTAACTGTGGGGTTGGGAGCGGAATGCTGGACTCGGGGAGGGTTTGGTGACTGCTCGGGACTGTAGGGATTGACAAGAGCAGGATGTTAATGCTGAGATGATCACCAGTGTCGCAGATCGCAGCAGTTGTCTCTGGCCTATCACTAGGGATCAGAGCAAACAGCTTGATTTTTAAGTGGCTCTGCCGCCTTCAGGTTGCTGCCCGGGTTCTCTGCAGACTCAGGTACCATCCAGCAGTGGCTATGGAAGGAGATGTGTGCTGGCACTATGGTGGGCAATACTCTCTGGTGCCCTGGCCCCAAAGCTGGGCAGAGTTGGAGCCTCTTTCCTGCAGGGTCAGGGCCTGACTTCGTCCCATAGCTCTAACCTTTCCCAACAGTGCCTGCCACAAATGTGCCCCTGACGAGGACTTTGCTGTTGATGACCTTGAGTCCTACATGATCGCCATGGAAACCACCACTGGTGATGAGGGGGCAGAGCCACCTCCAAGCCCCACCTTCCCCGTGCGGTGCCCCAGTCCAGCCACTGCTCTAGAGGCAGAGAGAAGCACTCTGGATAGCGACAAGGACGAGGACGAAGATGGGGCTGTGCCAGGGACGCCCCCACAGAAAAAGGTCTGGGCTGGTGTGGCTCTTGACTTGCAGGGATGCTGGGCTGGAAGGGGCACAAATCCAGTAAAGCTGAGGGTTGGAGAGGGGATGTGATTGTCTTTTTAGAACTAGGGGGAGGATGGTTGGGGATGTGATGCACAAGAGAGACTAGGTAGGGCGGGCACAGTGTCAGCTGTTCCCTAGAGTGGGAGTATTTGCTGGGGGTAGCCTTACCATTCATATTGTGATCTCTTCCACAGTTCCGCTCCCTGTTCTTTGGGTCAGTGCTGACACAGTCGCAGGCCAGAGCTCACCCTACTCCCAGCCAAGAGGTGCTGGCCGAGGACAGTGAGGGCGAATGCTGAGCCAGGACTACTCTCCTCTCTCCCAGCCTATTTTCTTCCTAGAAGCATTTTGAAGATGGAGAAGCGGCTGGACTCCGCCCCCCCATCCCCCACAGCACTGGAGCCCTGTGGGCCTACAGTAGAGACAGTGTGGGAACAGACACTGCAAATAAACCAATTGTGATACACAATGGCTGGGGAGCAGCTGCTGGGATCTGGGGCAGTCAATCTCCCCTCCCATCCCCACCCCACAATGCCGGTCAGGAGGTGGAAGGAGCAGTGGCTCAGAGTCCCTTTTGAAGGGTATGAGTGTAATGTCAGGCCAGTCAGATCCTCCCCACAACCAAATCCCACTAAATGGGGGCTAGGGGCGACTGGCCCCCACAGCAGCTCCTTTCCACGTACTCCAGGCCTGATCCCTGCCCCTCTAAAGGGACCAGGCCAGTTATTTCAGGCTCAGGGTTCCTGCCCCTGCTCTGCAGCTCTCCCTGGACTGGCCCCCTGCTCCCTGGCCAAGGCTGTGAGCGCCAGGGGAGGCGGTCCCAAGGCAGCCAACTGGCGCTGTCCCCCTGGGCTAAGCCTGGCTCAAGGCTGGGCTGTTAATTCCCCTGAGAGTTGCCTTGGCATGCAGAGGGCCAGGCACAGAGCCAGGCTTGTGCGACAACTGAAGCAGAGTTCAAGGGCTGGGCTGTGCATGCTCTGCAGAGCCCCCACCACTGAAGCTTAGTGCGACCCAAAGTACAAGATTCTCACACATACACCACCCCCTGCAAAAGGTTTCCCCTAGACACAGCTATGTGCTGCTTGCTTTCTCATATCATTCCCCCTCTATTCAGAGATCTCTGAATTGAGGTACTATGATGCTCTGGGCTGGGCCAGCAACAGAGGCCAGAGTTCTGCATTCCTACACCTGCCAGGCTGGGGAACACCCCCTGGCCCTGAACACAGCCAGCAAGAACCCCAGTAGCAGCTCTGGCTATAGGGAGAGCCTGACCCATTTCCCCAAATGCAAGGCCTGTGCTCCTAGACCAGCATTCTTCCCTTCCCTCTCATTTGTAGGGTGACAAGATTTACATGAGCTGAGACTCGAGATGTCCATGTCCAGGTGCCACCCTGAAGCAGAGAGCCCCCAGGCTGTCCCTTTCCTACTGCATGACCAGTGCCTCCAGGCTCTTGAGGTCCCTCCACAGTACAGGGCAGAAAATAGTGGCCTCTCCGAGTCCCATGCCCCATAGCTGGGCCACAGGGTACAAAGCATACCTTCTGGCTCACAGTCCCTGGTCCTGTGGCATACAGCAGCTAGACCCTTCCCAGCAGCAGCTAAATGTTTATACACCTCTACTTCATAGACAGGTAAGGGTAGGAAGACCCCACAAGAACACTCAAGACCCAGCTGGGGATAATGGGAAACAAAGGCAGCAGATGGTGGCATCTAAGTAACCTTTGATCTGGAAGTGAAAGCTAGATGCTTCCTTCCTCCACTCACTGGCTTGAAAACTAAACCAGGCAAAGGCCATAGATTAAGAATTTCTGTTAAACGTTTATTCAAAAAACTGAGCATTGGATGGAGATGGGAGAGACGGGGGCCGAGCTGGCAAAAAAGGACTATCCAAAAAACAAAAAAAAAAAAAAAATTCCTGTTCCCCCTCCCAGCCCCCTCCCCCACAGAGCAGGATTTTTGGTATCAACTCCCAGAGGGATAGTTTACTTCTTAAAAAAAAAGGGACTGGTTCAGCTCTACCAGGCAGCCCCATACGACATGAACCTGGGCAGCATAGCCGTGGTGGGCAGAGCTGGCGGAGCAGGCACAGCAAAGAGTGCTCCCCAGCTGCAGCCACTACTTCTTGGCCTTGGCCGAGTTGCGCGGGGGTGTGACCGGGCGCCCACCAGGGTTCAGGCCACTGAACTGCCCATATTTGCCCTTATTCTTGTCAGCTGGCTTCAGGATCTGGGGAAGAGAATCGAGTCAAGGAGAGGGCATAGTTTGCTGTACCCCAGACCCCGAGAACAGACTGAGGCACTGGCTAGAGGACAGCATCTCCAGCCTGGGTGGGGGGACAACTGCCCTCCCCCAAATCACAAGCAGCAGGGTTAGTATTCTGGGTTCAGAGCCCCTGGGAGTCTCTCGGAACCCCACTCCAAGACCCAACTCCTCCCTCATCAAGGCTTTCTACAGGAGACGGGCAGATGCTTGCAGAGTCAGGGGAAGGGAAATTCAACCCTTACCCAGCTCTGAGCCTATGTCAGCAGGGTGAGAGCTTGGCTCATTGCCATGGTTGCCGGGGCGGGGTGGGGAAGAAGAGCCCTGGCCTGAGGCTCACCTGGAAGGAGCACATGAGGGTCTCATCCACGCTCATCATGGCACCTGCATTGTCGAACTCGCCACAGTAGTTGGGGGCTGAGAAGAGTGTCACCAGCTGGCGCTTGGCAAAGAACTCATAACCATCCTCCACCACCTGAGGCAGAAGGACAATGAAGGGCCGGGCACCAGGACTCAACTTAGCCCTCCCTCTGCCAGATGCAGGGAACCCACACAGGAGCCCTGGCTCTGCCTCCTCCTCTATAGCTCTCTGCCATCCCAACCACAGGCTCTCTTCACAGCTCTGCTCTTCACTTCTGACCCGCAGCCCCTTGCTAGCTCACCCCTGAGTTCCCCTAATACAGCTCTCTCTCAGGGTACAGGGTACCTGGTGTGCCCGGCAGATGAGGTCCAGATCGTGTTTGTGCAGGAATTTGGCCACAACCTCAGCGCCAAAGGTGAAGGAGACGCCACGGTCGTTCTCGCCCCAGCCCTGCACGTCCTTGTCAGGATCGGACCAGAGCAAGTCACACAGCAGGCCCTGGTCCGGCACATCCGTGGGGCGCATGATCCGCCGGATCTGCTCCATTGATTGCAGGTCAGGGGACAGCCCTGGGAAGAAAGGGGGATAAGGCTGTGAGACCTCATACCCCAGCAGGGGGTGGTGCTGATCTGTTGGAGAGCATCCCCAGTGACCCCCCCCACAGCAACCCTCTTCCCCCACACAGCCCTGTGGAGCTTCTCCCCCCAAAACCCCACCCCTAACCCCACCCCAGCAGTGCCTCATAATGGAAAGGACTCCCTCTCCCCCTCCCGATAACAAGGTCTAGAGGCCTGGGCACTGTCCACCTCCATGGCAGCAGAAAATCTTCTCGTCCACAATAGCAGCAATGGGTAAGCAGTTGAAGCAGTCAGTGAATGTCTTCCAGAGCTTGATGTTGTAGCGCCTCTTGCCTGCAAAGCACAATATCTGGGATGGGAGCCTCACCACAGCAGCAGCCCCTTCTGCTCCCACCACCCAACAGTATCTGCCTTTCCTGGGGTGCACACTCCCTTCTAGGGAGACCCAGGTCAGAGGGTCATATGGTTTGGGCCACCACGGGAGATGGGACAAGCAGCCCCCTCATGGTTGGAAGGCACCACACTTACCACATCAGCTGCCCCCAGAGCGGATGCCCACATGCTTGCAGCTGGGGAGTGCACCCTTGTGACTGGGAGTGTGGTAGGGTAAGAAATTTGGTGCACAAGACAGAGATGCAGCTGATACCCTCAACTGCAGGGATGCGAGTATGAGGCATAGGCGTGGTTGATGTTTGCACATTTGCAGTTAGGTGCATGCTCACACCTGGAGGCAGGCAGAGGTTGCAATGGTGGGGGCCCAGGGTCATTAGCACTCAAATGCAGTTGATGCTTGCATACTCGCAGCACGGCCCAGGCTCAGACACAACTGGGAACAGTCATGCGTCCAGGTAGATAGGGGCAGGGAGGGGGGGTGAAATCACACTCACATTCGTCATAGAAACCGTAGATGCGATTTATGCTGGCGCACTCATGGTTGCCGCGCAGCAGGAAGAAGTTCTCAGGGTACTTAATCTTGTAGGCCAGCAGAAGGCAGATGGTCTCCAATGACTGCTTGCCTCGGTCCACGTAGTCACCCAGGAAGAGGTAGTTGCTCTCAGGTGGGAAGCCCCCGTACTCGAAGAGCCGCAACAGATCGTAGTACTGCCCATGGATGTCACCTGGAGAGTGCAGGGGGGAATGGCACCCTCAGTACACAGACCTTCTCCAACCTCCCTACCAGCTACCCAGAGACCCCCAGCCCAGCAGGGAACCCATGCTGTCCCTACCAGCCCTGTCCAGAGATCCCGCATCCTCCTCCCCTAATCCCCCAGATCGCAGCTGGAGCCAGGGGACCACTCTGACCCCCCTACCCTGCCAGCATCAGCAAGGGATTCCCAAGACCTGCCAAGACCTCCCACAGGGAAACCCACCACCCCCACAAATGGGGTGAGGGTGACAATAGGGGATTAAGGGGGGTGGGAGTGTGTGGGGGGGGGGGGCTGCTCCAATCCCCGCACCCAGCCCACCTCAGCAAGAGACCCCCAGGACCTCTCGCAGGGGAACCTTCCACCCTTAGGGCTGGACTGGGGGGAGCAATGGAGAGTAAGGTGCAGGTGGGACCGCTCTGATCCCCGCGAACACCAGCCAGGACCCGCTGCAACCTCCCACAGGGGAACCCACTGCCCTAAGGCTGGGGGGCAAGATGCGTGGACAAGGGTGGCGGTGGGCCCTGGGGCTCACCGCAGATCTTGAGTGGCGCCTCGAGCTCCAGCAGGATGGGCTGGCTCAGGAAGATCTCCCGCGACTTGAGGCACAGGCCACGGATCTCGT
>NW_005842710.1:475933-484950 GCF_000455745.1 Alligator sinensis
CGCGCCCCGCCCCGCTGCGCAGCGCCCCCTGCGGCCCGGGGGTGTCCTTGCGGCCAGCCGGCGGGTCGTGTGAGTGCAGGGGTCAGAATGGTCTGGGCCCCCCCGTGGCCGCCGTAGAGGACACTTCTGTCCTCTCTTGATACGAAACCCGACGCCTCTATGTCCTCGAGTTTTCTATAGAGGACGTAAAGGCGTCCAGTTTCGTATCAAGAGAGGGCAGGGGACAACCAGCTGGCCACCCTGCGCCCCAGCCCATCCTCTGGGGCAAGGGGGGCAGGGGGTGAGCAGGGCAACCTCCCTGGGCACCAAAGTGAAGGGGCGCTGACAGGTGCTGCTCACCGGGCCGGGGAGTGGGACGGAGCTGCAAGTGGCTCATTTTGGGGGGGATGGAGGGAGGACGGCTCCCGCCACTGCGTTCACTCCCGGGCAAGCATTGGGGCGGGAGGCATGTGCCCCCCAGATGTGTGCGCAGGGCAAAGGCAAACTGCCACTGTGGGCTTTGCCCTGGGCACCAAACTTCGTTGCTACAGCACTGCTCTGCAATGTTGCTGCCTGGTTGCCTCTCTCTCTCTCTTTAATTTTTTAAAATTTCATATTTCAGGTTGAATTTGCCAAATCGGTTCCAAAGCCTATCAATTGAGCCGAACTCAGTCATTCAAATCCATGTGGCACTACCACTGTATCCTCCATCCCAGACTCTTCAGCCTGAGGCTTCAGATACCCCCAAATCCATTGGCTGGCATCCTATGTACAGGCCCAAGCCCAGAGGTCTTGGGGTTCAGATGTCCCCGAGTCTCGCTTGCCCTTAGGAGGTGTCCACCATTTCTATAAAGTAGGTGTGTAGCCAAGATCATTCCACTGGGAGGCTATAGTGGACTCTCATAAGGTGTCCTGTCCTCAGTGCATTGCACAGGTATGCACCCACCATTGCACACTGCCATTCAAAAGTGATCTCGGCCCCGGCAACAGACCAGTGCAGGGACTACATTGGATCTTAATCCAGAAGAGGCCTAGTCACCTCTCTCTTCTGGATCACAGCCTCACAGACTCTTCCGCTCTAGCCAAAAAACTTTAACCTCTGTGTGGTCATACTACCTCGGGTGACTGACAGTGAGGTACTGGAGGCACTGTCAAGAAGCTCAGGAATGCTGGACTTGGGTTGATTGAACTGTGATGGCTTTGTGACTGATGAGATACCTTTTGACTATGACTGTGTTTTGTCAAATTTACTGTGCTTTTTTAAAGCTAAAAGTTTCCTATCATCTAGGAAATCAGTGCACATTCCAGCAGTTATACCCTGTTTACTTTTGCTTGGATCTCAAATTGAATACTGTCATACTAGCCCCCTAGCATATTAGTAAAGCTTCTAGTTTCCCTTTAGTTGGAGAAAAAGAGTGTTGTGTTGTATGTGACAATGTGCCACATCACCTGTACCCTACTTTTCAAAATCCTAGATCCGCCCATGCCTAGGGCTGCCACCCAGTGCCACTAGGGGTCAGACAGTGCCAGTGCCCAGCAGGAGGCTCCCACCCCCACACCGCTGCTTGGCAATGACTGCAGGCACTGCCCACCACTGCTAGTATCCAACACTGCCATGGGGGCTCAGCACCACCCCCAGCACCCCATGTCAATGCCTGGCTCATGATCTTAAGGCCATCACCACCATACAACCCCCTGTGACACTGTCTGCCTTGCACCCCTGGCACAGTGCCATGTAGGGGGTGATAGCTGTGGGAGGAGCTCCCAGTCACTCCAGTACTGCCTCAGTCAGCAGGTGGAGGGAAAGGGTGAGTGCCCTCTGCCTCGAGTCCCAGGCCCACTGGCTGCTTACTCCTGGGACCTTGCCCTCCTCATGCACTCCCCAGGGTGCCTGCCACCATCCTGTGCCATGTGTCCCCCCCTAGGACGGTTGCCCACACCATGCACTGCCTCTCTAGGGGACCTGCCCCCTCCCTGTGCGCTCTCTCCCATGGGCCCCTGCGCCCCACACACACACTGCTTGCCGCCTCAGCAGTATCAGGTGCAGGAGGAAATGACTTGTGGGAAGGAAATCAGCTTGCAGGGCGCATGCCGGGGCTGAGGTGCCAGCAAGGGACAGACACACGGACACAGCATCCTGCATCAGGAAAGCCCCCCAAGCCCAGCGCAGGGCACGAGTTAGAGGCCAAGGAAGGTGAGTGGGATCCTGGGGAAGACTGGAGCACAGGGTGTCTGGACAGACGCGAGGGGATGTTCTGAGAAACTCCCCAAGCACTGAGTGTAGGGAGACTTAGAAATGAGAGCTTGCCAATAGATGTGGGGGAGCCTGCATGGGTGAGGGGTCGGACACATGCTGCATGGCCAGCAAGACAGCCCCAGCATGTCCCGTACACACTGAACACACATAGATGGGGAAAGATGGGGTCCTGTGCTGGGGTGCTGGAGGAAATGGGCGGACCCAGAGAGGGCACAAGGCATGGGATGCTGTGCAAGAAGACCCCACGGGGAAGGGCGCCCAGGGTAGACACTGTGGGTAAGAGGCTGCAACACCCCAAACAGAAAGACTAAAGTGATAGGGGAAGGAGGCCCTGTAATGGACAGACCTAGGAAGGGAAGAGGGTGTGAGCTGTGGACAGGCAGGTCTGGAGGGGTGAGGTGCAGGGGCATAGGTGGGCAGGGCCTATGGGGGTGAGGGGGAGGCTTAGGAGGTGGGGTGTGGATAGTTCCTTTGGGGAGAGAGTGGGGTGGGCTGTGGTGAGAGCCTATGTGAGGGTCTCTTGTGGGTGCTTGGTCCTGGGCTGTCCTGCTCCACACTCACTGTGGCCCTCTCTCCCTCCTGCAGGGTGCTCTCGTGGGCATGGCGACCAGCACCATGTCATCTGCTGACTCCTCCAGCCACAGCACCCTGGAGGACCTGTCGGATGCCTTCAGCTTGGCCCTGGAGCGCCATGAGGACTCCAGCTCACTAGGCTCTGACTCTGAGTTCAGTGGGGTTCCCCCATACCGCCAGACTGATCGCTATGGCTTCATCGGGGGTGGCAGTGCCCAGAATGCGTGAGTTGGGGGTGGGGGGCAGGGGTAGCCTTCCCAACTGGGAGTGCTGGGGCAATGGGGAGGGAGCCTGCTGTGCACTGAGAGAAGTATAGACCCTTCAGGTGTGGGATGGGATGCCTTGGACTTCTCTCTTGGACACCTGGGTCCTATTCTGTACATGATCTCTAGCTCCCTGGCACTGTTGTGCCTGTTGGACCTGGTGTCCAGGTTCACAACCCAACCAAGGCAATCCCTTGCTCTGAGCCTGAGTTCCAGTGTGCTCCTGCTCAGCCCCATTGCACAAAAACCTACCGAAGGGCACTGTGCCCACCTGAGTGCTGGTGGTTCAGCACAGACCACCCATAGCCACAAATCAGCTGTACCTGAACCCCTTTCTCTTAGCCTTGCTAGACCCAGGGACCCTCCCAGCTTCACCCCCTAGGCAGAGAACCCTGGCTCTGAGCTAGACAGGCTCAGCTCACATCTGGGGAAGCTAAGCTCCCTGGGGAAGTCAGGGTGAAATTCTCCTTGTTGTCTGAGAGGAGGCTTATGAGAGCATCTACCAGGAAACTGCTTAACAACAAATGAGCCTGTTGTAACTGCAGCTAACCAGGGATGCAGCTGGTTAGTGCCGTGCCCTTTAGTGGTGATTAACCAGGGGTGAAATTCCAAGCTCTGTCTGCTATATAAACACATAGGATGCTGCAAACGAGTTAAGGTGTGTGTGGGGGTGGGGTGGGGAGGGATTATATTTTCTAGCTAACAGGTCAGTCAAGGATGCAGGGGGCTCAGTGTCCTCTGTCTGGGATGGCAATGTTTAGGTAGGATCTCTCCAAACTTCCACCTTCTGCATCCCGCCAGCTTGCACGGCTGTGCTCAAGATAGAGACATCCAGTCTGAATCAGAGCTCTCCAGGCCCTTGGGCAACAGGATCCATAACTCTGCCCTGTCCCAGCCCCACAGATGATGGCATCTCACTGCCCATAATTCCCCCTTTGGCTTGGACCCAGCTTGGGGTCTTCTCTGGTTTGGGTCCCTTGGGGGGTTTCTGGCAGGCAAGTGGGTCTCAGGGGATGAGCTAACAGGGCCAGGAGCACCAGGTCTGTCCCAGGAGGAGGCTCTACGTGCTGAGGGCTCCACACACCCGTTAGCTAACACTTCCTGTTTCAGCAGTGAGCGGCCTCACCACATCCTGTCACTGGTCCCCATGGCAACCTGAGTGTGTGGTTAGAGATGTCAGTGCGTCATCTCCCGCCCCTCCCTGCCCTGTGCTGGCGGCTGCTGGGGCGGGAATGGAGCCCAGGGCAGGAGACAGCGTTGCTGGGGGTGCAGAGAGCAGAGCCCCATTACCTTCCTCCCCAGCTGCCCATACACAGGGTCCAAGGCAGTCCCCACAGCTGATCCCTGCCCGCAAAACATGCCCAGCCCTGCAGGCCCAATGCTGCCTAGACAATCCCTTAGCTGTCTGAGAGGGGCACTCTGCAGGTGGAAATCCCGACCCGCCTCTTTGTCTTTGCTCATGGTGACTTGCTGCTCGCTCGTTATCCAGCAGCTACTCATCCATATTAGATACTCCTTCATGTGCTACTCACGACTCAGTGATCATCACTCCCTGTTCAACACATACTCATTCCTGACACAAGTACTTCTTGCTCTGCAGTCAGTTATTCCTCCCTTACTCAAGGACTACTCCTTGCTCAGTGCTTGTACATCTCTTACAAAGGGGTGCTCCTTGTTCAGCCCTTTCCCGTTCTTTACTTGAGGAGCACTGAGCACTCCTTATTCAATGTTTTTTCATCCCTTACTCGAGTACTCCCTGTTCAATTCTCACTTGCTCCTTACTCAAAGAGTACTCCCGATCAATGCGTGGTCATCGCTTACTCAAGTACTCCTTGCCCTCAGTGCTTATTATCCCTTACTCAGAGAGTGCTCCTGGTCAACACTTGCATGGCCCTCACTTGGCGAGTCCTCCCTACTCCAGGTTGACTCTGTTCCAGCTTGTTACCCAGTGCTCATTGACCTGCTATACATTACTTAAGGGTTATTTGATATTTCCCCCTCATAACTCAATAGCTGTCCATTTCTCTATGCTTACTTGCTCGCTCCTCATTCCTAAACCCAGAGGGAGGAAGGCAGTTTGCAACAGGATGATATGGGTACAAGGGTCCTCAGAGTAGTCCCAGTTTGTGTTTCTGCTCAGTGCTGTGACAGAGATGGCACACAATTGGCCAGCTTCCTACTTGACATCCAGAAGGCCACAGGCAGTGATGATGATGATGAGCTCCCAGTATTTGCTGGGTCGCAGCTCAGACCTTACCCACCTTTTGGGCATGTTACACCATGTGTTTGCTAAGGCACTACTCCTTGTCTATTTAGGGTTTATCTGATGTTATTCAGTGTTTACTGTCACTGTGCTGTCACTCATTACTTACACACCACTCAGTATTGCTCAGTCATTATTTAGTGTTCACTTTTATGCTATGATTCCTTAGTATTTGGCATTTATTCAGTCATTATGTGGAGTTCATTTGGCTGGTATATGGTCAGTACTCAGTCACTACTCAGGATTTACTTGGCTGTTGCTCAGTGTTTACTAGGGAATTACTTATATGGGTCACTGCTCAGTTTTTGATTATTTGTTGAGGCCTTGTCTCCACTGTCTGGTGCCAGTGTTACTTGCTCCAGGGAGGCAAATTCTGGGGGGGAGGGAGCCCTCATTCAGCACATGGGTGCTACAGTAGGCCTGAATCAGCTCCTGAGGGGCTCTTGTTGCATGAGCAGCCTCATTTGCAGAAGCAGCAGATGCTCCTCTGCTCCAGCCCTACTCCTTCTGCCCTACAGCACCTTTCTTTTGACGGCTTTGTGCATGGAAGGGCAGTGCTCTCAGGGTACTGGTACTATGAGGAGGATCAGGCCTGAGCAGTTACTTGGTGTTTGCTGCACTGTTACTCAGTAGCTACTTGAGGTTTAGGTCCTGAGTACTTAGGCACTTTCTGATGTTGACACTGCTGTTACTCAGGGCTTAGGGTACCATTTACTCTGCACTTCTTCCTGCCTGCTCAGCCCTCACTCACTTCTTGCTCAGCGGTTTCACCGCCAGTCATGACTCATTGTTTACCTGGTTGTTATGGGCCATCCTGGGGCCTGTGGAAGAAAGAGTAAAATCGTAACTAGTGAGCTCTGGGCTTGCCCTGTGCATGCATACAAGTCCAATGAGGGGGAGGGTGGGGAACCTCTGGGGGTTTATGGAGGGTCTGTGTCAATGCCCTGGGGTCTCTGGGTAAAGCTAAGGGTGTTGGGTGCTCCTGGTGAGTGCAGAGTGTGGGGATGCAGCTGGGGCTCAGACGAGAGCAGTCAGCAGGGTGACAGGAGCTGGGGTCAGGCAGGGCAATGGTCAGAGTTAAGGGAGCAGTGCACCCTTGACTAGGAAGTCCTTCTTTTCCCAGTGCCCATGTCTTACATTCCCCAAGCTGGGGCAGCAGGATGGAGAGCTGAGGCAGGAGGGAGTAGCAGCCTGGGGCCAGGATGATGGGTGCAGCGGGGACTGCCCCCCTCTCCCTTCCCCCAGTGCAGCACCCTGGAGGGAGTGGGGAGGTTGGGAGAGCCATGGGGCACCTGGACCAGGCCTGTTACCAACTAGGCAGAGGAAGAGGAGGGAGGGGAAGAAGGAGAATAGCAGGGGATGTGCTGGGAAAGGGAGCAGAAGGCGGGGGGCAGCCCGTGCTGGGCCTGGGTCTGATACTCCCTCCTCTCCCTGTCCAGCCAAGTGCTGCCCCCATTGGAGCTGCTCCGGCGCCGAGAGAGCAAATGGCTGGACATGACAGCCCACTGGGACAAGACCATGGCCAGGAGGTACAAAAAGGTGAGAGGGGCTGCAGGGGGAACTGCCAGAACGTGGCAGCCACACCAGGGTGTCCCAGCCCCCACTGCGGCACTCCAACACACCAGGGTACCACAGCTTTCCACTGGGCTCTGCTGACTGCCTGCTGTGACACCCTCACCCCTTTACTGGGGCAGTGCAGCTTGGCAGTGGGGCACCCTTGGCTCTGCCTCTGCAGTCTTAGGTCCAGGCCTCCCACTTGGGTGGGCTCTTGGTGTCTCCTGGCTCCTGAGGGTGCTGTTCTGGGCCTGGCCAGGGGCTGATAGGATTTCTGACTCCCAGGTCAAGGTGCTGTGCCGGAAGGGCATCCCCTCATCCCTGCGTGCTCGCTGCTGGCCCCTGCTCTGTGGGGCCCAGGCCATCATGGATCGCAACCTCGGAAAGTACCAGGTAACCAGATCCCTGATGCCAGCGCCTGCCCTTGGTCAGCATGGGCTCCCCATCCACATGTGGGCTGCTTTCTGCACCACTGTGCTGGACTGTGTGTGAGGCTGCCCTCTGCTGGTGACAAGGTACAAAGGTACACAAGGGGAGGATAACAGCTCCACTATTGCTGCTGCTGAGGGAGCACTCTTGAGCCCATGCAACACAGGCTTGTATTCCTGAGTTACAGGGTCCTGCTTGACCTCCCAGCCTGGCTGCTCTCTGCTCTCCACTCTTTTCGGCCAAGTCTGGCCTGACCCCAGCTCCCCTCAAGGGACAGAGCCAGTCCTCCTTAACCCAAGGCACTTAACCATTCTGGTCCTTATGGTAATTTTGTTCCCCTGTTGCCACAGGAACTGGAGGAAGCCCCCGGCACCCAGCAGTGGCTGGAAACCATTGAGAAAGACATCCATCGCCAGTTCCCCTTCCACGAAATGTTTCTTTCCCCTGAGGGCCACGGGTATGAAAGAGGGCTCAGTTGAGCCCTTGCAGGGCAGGTCTGGGATGGGAGGGGGGAGGTGTGGGTGCATACAGCTGAGGCTGATCTGCCTCAGCTGCTTGGAGAGATGCTGGATCCTGCCCCTGCCCCTATTGCCTCCCAGCTGGGCAGTGTTGTAGTTGTGGTTCCCATGCTAAGCTCTGGGTGGTGCTGTCTTCCCATCAAATCAGGGCCCCACAGCTCCCATGAAAGAGCAGGGCGTGGACAGTGTGGCTGAAGTCCCTGGGGCTATGTCCTGAGAGCCCTGGCACCACATGGGTACATAAGTCCCCACTTTAGCCAGCTAAAATGTGGTAGAAATTCTTATATTCCCATCCATCCATCCACCTACCACCACATAACCCCTCCTCCCAGGGTCCAGGGCCTGAGGACCTGAGCTGGGCAGGTTTAAGGGGGTCCAGTTGGGATGGGCTTGTGGGGCTGGGACAGGAGAAGGCACTGGGGTTTGCCAGCTTCTGCATTTCCCATTGATTTCCATCCTCACCCCTGTCCCTAGGTGGATGGGCCACAGGGCTTGGGGACAGGTGGTGGGAGGAAAAGGGGAGGCCCAATGTGGGGTGCTGTGTGCCCCAGCTCAGCTCTGATGCTGCCACATCCCTGCAGGCAGCGTGGGCTCCTGCAGCTGCTGAAGGCCTACACTGTATACCGGCCCCAGGAGGGCTACTGCCAGGCCCAGGGCCCCATCGCTGCTATGCTCCTCATGCACATGCCCGCTGAGGTAAGTCCTATGCACCCTGCCCCTGTGAGATGGTCACCACCATCCTGCCCACAGGGCACTGCCCCCACCCCCAGCCATTCACAGGGCAGCCCCCCCCCCCCCCCCCCCCCCCGCCCCCTCCAGAGTCTGGAATAGACTCTCCCAGAAGTGGTGCAAGCACCTACTCTGGACATGTTTGAGAGGCATTTGGATGATTATTTTGCTGGAGTCATCTGACCCCAGCTGACTTCCTGCCCTTTGGGCAGGGGGCTGGACCCAATGATCTTGCAAGGTCCCTTGCAGGCCTAACGTCAATGAAGTCTATTAAATCTATGAAGCATTAAACCTATTAGGCATCCCCTTCCCATGGGCTACCTACCCACTGACCCTTCCCCACCACAGATATCACCACCACTGCCCTCCCCCACGGGCCAGCTCCCACTACCTTCCTTCCCCGGTGGCCTGTCAACTCCCCCCCCCCCCCCCCCCCCCCACTCCCACCCCTA
>NW_005842710.1:484981-487425 GCF_000455745.1 Alligator sinensis
TGCACATGGCATCTCCTCCCCATGTGCTCAGGGGACACCCCCCCCTTGCTAATGCCACTCTCTTTCTCAGCAAGCGTTCTGGTGCCTGGTACAGATCAGTGAACGCTACCTGCCTGGCTACTACAGCCCTGAAATGGTGAGACACACAGCAGGAACATGGCAGGAGGGAAGGGGGGCAGATGGGGCCCTTTAAGGGATGCAGCAGAATGGAATCAGAGGAGGGGTGAAGCCAGTAGGACCTAGTCCTGCCCTCCCCAGCAAAGCCACTGTGACATCAGGGAGGAGGCGGAGCCTGTGTTTTTCAGCTCTGCCCTCCCCAGCAGGGGGTCCTGTGATCTGGGGTGAGGAACCCTGTGGGCAGGCAGGGCTGTTGGGCTGAGCCCCAGGTGAGCTGGTGCTGGGATGGAGAGGGCAGGAGTGGTGCCCTGCAGAAGGACAGTGGGTCTGACAGGCTGCATCTCACCCTGTAGGAGGCAGTGCTGCTGGATGGTGAGGTCTTCATGGCGCTGTTGCGGCGTGTGTGCCACAGGGCCTACAAGCATCTGCAGAAACACAACGTGGGGCCAATGCTTTTTGTCACTGAGTGGTTCCTGTGCCTCTTCTGCCGCACCCTTCCCTTCCCCACTGTGCTGCGGATCTGGGATGCCTTCTTCAGTGAGGGTAGGTAGGGCTGTCCCTGCCCAGGGCGCTCCTAGCCAGGCAGCTGCAGCCAGAGCTCAGTGAGGGTTATCAGACAATGGGGCGCGGGTATGCCCAGGGGTACTGAGGCATTCATGGCTTGTTGACTGCCTTGGCCAGGGGGGAAGGATCATGGTGTTCTGGCAGTGTCATTGTTCCCCAAGGAGGGCCAATGCCTGCTTCATGGCTTTCCTCACAGTTTCCCTCTCGGCTGCCATGAGATCATATCTGTCTATGTCAAGGCTGTCCTAAACCTTCTTGGCTGCTTCGAGGCACCCAGGAGTCTCCCTGGCTGGAGCTCCATCCTGCCCTCCCTCCTGGTTCCTCGCACTGCTGAGGCAGGCCCTGACAGCATCTGTCTCCTTGCAGGGGTGAAGGTGTTGTTCCGGGTGGGGCTGGTGCTGGTGCGCCTGGCGCTGGGCTCGGGTGAGAAGCTGCGGGACTGTGTGGGGGTGGTGGAGACCCTGGAGAAGCTGCGCAACATCCCACCAGAGCAGCTGCAGGAGGATGCATTTATGGAAGAGGTGAGGCAGGGTGGAAAGGGGAGGCCAGATCCAGCCACCCAGGGAGAGACAGGCCATGGTGGCCAGGGTATGGAACAGCCAGGCTGCTCCCTAGCAGCTCTGAGCTTACTGCTTATGCAAAGCTCTGGCAGGCACAGCCAAAATGGGGGAGCCATCCCTCACCCACTCCCGACTTGTTCCTGGATTCGATATTGTCCGCTGCCTCTAACCCAGAGAAGGAGCACCCTTTGCTGGGGAGGGTGGGGCTGGGCTGAGCTGGACAGGCTCTCTACTCTTTCTTCTCCTTGCACACAGCCAGTTGTGGTGTCACTTTCTGGGTGCACCCAAGCCTGCAGTAACCCCCCTCTCCAATTCTGGGTCCTCTCCTGCCCTGCCTGTAGGTCCATGACATGGCTGTCTCACACCGGGACCTGGAGCGTCAGTGTCAGGTGAAGCTGAAGAAGTTGCGCAAGGACTGGCCTAACTTTGGCCAGCGCCTGGGGCAGCGCCTGCCCAATGCCAAGGCCATCTTTGATGAGCAGCAGCTGGAGGAGGTGCGGTGCCCTGGGAAGGGCAGGCAGACTGCATCTCCCTTCCTCATACCTGAGATCGTGGTGGACCCACCCCCCAGGGAGCAGCGTTGCCTGGAGAGGGAGTGGCTGAAGGAGCAGCGCCAACTGGAGCAGGAGGCCAAGAAGCAGGAGCGGAAGAAGAAGCCTCCAGGCAGGAAGAAGCCAGACACACGTGGCAAGACCTTTCACATGGGACAGCGGCCCACAAGCAGCCTAGTGCAAGGGCATGAGGAGGGGGAGGAGCCCAGCCATGCCAGGAGAAAATCCACCCCCTATCTAGAAACCTACTTCTGAGCAGGAAGGGATGGGGCCTGGAAGAGATTCTCCCCCTGCCACATCAAGACCACATCAGGACGAGGTGGTGCTTGGTTTGGTCAAGAGACTCTACCCTCACCTGAGGCAG
Organism: Alligator sinensis; assembly: GCF_000455745.1. Lineage (NCBI taxonomy): Eukaryota > Metazoa > Chordata > Crocodylia > Alligatoridae > Alligator > Alligator sinensis. The sequence goes on from NW_005842710.1 coordinate 487,138, forward strand.
GGCAGGGCAGGGCAGGGCCAGGCCAAGAGACTTCACCCCCACCTGAAGGAGAAGATGGGGTGCGACCTGGCAAAAAAACTCCATCCCCTGCTTAAATAGGAGAGTAGGTGGGGAATGAGCTGGCTGAGAGATTCCATCCCCTATCTGGAGACCTGTTTCTTAACAGCAGGGAGCATGACCTGGCCCAGAGACTCTGCCCACTGCCTGGAGACCTATTTCTGGATGGAAGAAAGCAGAAGATATGCTGTGGGTGGAGGCTGGTCATTTGAGATGGGCTCTGCCCTTTCC
>NW_005842710.1:487456-489420 GCF_000455745.1 Alligator sinensis
GGGAGGGGTAGGGAGGGGTTCTTTAGGATGTAGCTTAGTGCCCCCACTGATCCACCATCATCCTTCCCAGCCTGTGCCCATGTTTACATGAGTGAGAGAAGAACATGTATATTCCATGTGAGCTGCCTGCACATGGGCCTTGTGACACACTGGTCCATGTGGTTCCAAGGCAGGGGCACCCTGCACACACTTGCACACTCAAGCCATTCTTGGGGTGCAGGGTTTTCTTCTCCATTAGCACAGGGGTCACATTCATGCCAACTCTATGAACGGGCCTCCTCATCACCACAGCAGCCTCCACCACAGCCTCTACCCTTTTACTAATCCCTTCCTGGAGCCAAGCAATGGGAAGCTGAAAGAGTAAGAAAGGCTTCCTTCCTCTCAGCCTTTGGGGCTATGACCAGACTAGGAGGGGCTGGGCCCCCTTCTTGGTGTCTTTTTTTCTATGTACATGGTATTAAAGGCTTGTGCCAGGGTGCAAGCCCAATGGGAGGTGTTAAAGTGAGTGCATTCATGCAAGTATGTAGGGAGGGAGGAAAAGTCTTCAGTCCCAGTGGGGGCTGGGGGGATATCTTCATAGGGTGGACATCTCCACTGTGGCTGTCTCCGTGACGAGGCCATGGCCTTCCCTGAGCTGAGGAGGGAATGGCTGGTTGCACTTCTCTGCTGAGAAATCACGGGAGAGGAGGGGGTTCCTCTCCAGTTGGGACCCCCTAGTCTCAAGGGCCTGGGTTGGTGGCTGTGTGCCTGGCCCTTCTAAGTGAACTCTGACAGCATGGCTGCATCTGTATGAAGTCAGAATTGGCTTGCCAGCACTGATGCTGCCTGTTGCAGGCCTGTTCACAGCTGTTGGGCTGTCTCGGGGCAGGTGGTGAGGCCACAGAGCTGCTAGCAACCCAGGCCTGTGTGCTGTTATCCTGGTTGGGGGTGGGGACCATGGTTGGCACCAACATGGCCAGCACCTGGCTTATCACCCTGCATGGATTTTGCTGCCTTTGTGAGAGAGGCAGCCACATACCTGTGGGACTGCTCCGCCTCTGATCCCTCACCTGCTCCACACTCGGCTCCCTGCCCAGCAGGATTAGTCCTGGCTCACAGAGCTCAGAGCATCTATCTGCAGGAGCGCCCCAGCTGTGTGTGCTGGGAGTGGAGCGGAGGGTGCTGTCCTGCTCCCTGGCTGGGACACTTGACCCATGTCTGACCTAGCGGTGGATCCAATACTGGTGCCTGCTGGAGAAGAAAGGCCTCTGCTCCATTGCTACCTCCTTGAGGCAGCCAGTGCTCTGCCCTGGGCTAGATCAGAGCCAGCTTCCCCTTAGAGGTAGAAGGCCCCACTCCCTGCCTGCCTCTGACCTAGGTGCCTGCCTCCAGCCCTGCCCAACTGGCAACTTCCTGCTTTGGTGATAAGATTATCTTTTGTCACCCCTGCTGCATTTGCCAAGGGTGGAGGGGCTGGTATGTGGAGCCAGGTCACCTCTCCCACAGGAGCCCTGCAGTTAGGAATGGGGTTCTTAGGCTCAGCCCCTGGAGGAAGATGGGAGCAAAGGAGGGTGCCAGGGACCTTGGGTGGGAGTAGCCACCTCTGGGGGACTGCAGGACTGAGACTGGGCACAATGTGGAGCTGCTCAGTGCTGGGCACAAGGGTCTGGGGCTGCTGTGAACCATGGGGCTGGGGATGGTGGTAGCAGGTGGTGTGCTGAACAGCGCAGCCCCCACCCCAGCTGGGCACAGAGCAGCCCTGTCTGTTCCAGTGCTCCAACCCCTCTCCTTATCAGTGCCCTGTCATTGGGGCTGTGCCAAGCCTCAGCCTGAGCCCCTTCGCTGAACGCTGCCAACTGCCAAGCTCCCCGCTCCAAGGCCCTCTCCCTGTGTCCTTCACTGACCCTGAGCACCAGAGATGCAGGCCTTCAGTGTCTGATTTCCCCAGAGCTCCTGCATTCCTCGGCTGTAGCAAGGGTGAAGGC
>NW_005842710.1:489451-493920 GCF_000455745.1 Alligator sinensis
ACAAGCTAGTGAATCTTTGCTTTGGCTCAGCCTGCGGTGGGAGGGGGCAACCTCCTCCCTCACTGCAGTACCATTCCCCTCAGGGCATGGGTCTTACTCCTCTCATGCCCCCTCCCCAGGTTGATTGTCAAACCCACACTGACCTTTGGGGAGGTGTTACCTAATCCAGAAGGCCCCTTCTGAGTTTATCCCTGGCTCGGGTGAAGGGCGCATGTCCTAGTACCAACTTCAGCCGTCCCCCTGTCCTGCTCGGTGCTGGCTCTGATCCCCTTGGCTCCTGGAGGTGGCTTGGCTCAGGTTATTGGAAAAGAAAATATTTCAATTCTGGGCACAACTGCCAAGGCTCACTGTGAGGTGAGCACCACCATCCTGGCTTCTTCTAGCTGCAGATCTCAGAGTGCTTCGCACAGGAGGCTGCTGTTACTTCTGGGGGAACTGAGGCACTGGGAAAGGAAAAGGTTACTTCTCACAGCAGAGCTGGGACTAAAACCCAAGGTGTCCTGAGCTCCACATTGCTGCATTAACCACTAGGCAACATTGCTGCAGGTATCCTCAGCCAGGGCCATGTCAGAAGAGGGTCCCCCCAACCAGCGTTCCCCAGTCCAGCTGCTGTTTCTTGTGCAGCACTCCTTTTCTGGGTCATTGAGCATACAGTGGTCGTATGGCCAGCCATGCCCATGGACAGGACACTACAGTGAGAGATCCCTCTCCCAAGGAGCTGTCAGGCTAAGTAGACAAAGTGTGATGGTGGGGACACAGAGGCACTGGCAGGGGATGGCCCAGTCCCAGCCCATTGCCTCATCCACCAAGCCAGGCTTGCTCCGGTGAGTGCTCCTTGCCATTGGCCAGTTCGGAGGATATCACTACAACAGGAAGTATGTCACAAAGCAAGGATGATGGAAAAGTGGAGCCAATGGGTGTGCCTGAAGCTCCTTTGATACAAACCTGTCTTCCTGGACTTTAAGAAGGCCTTTGACTCGGTTTCCTACCACATTCTCTTAAAAAAACTTGATGACTGTGGCATTGATGCCTCTACAGTTAGATAGGTGGCAAATTGGCTAGATGGTCGCACCCAGAGAGTGGTGGTGGACGGGTCATTTTCAACCTGGAGGGATGTGGGCAGTGGAGTCCCCCAGGGCTCGGTCCTGGGGCCTGTACTGTTCAACATCTTTATCAGCGATCTGGATGTGGGTGTGGAAAGCATGCTGTCCAAATTTGCTGACGACATCAAGTTGTGGGGCGAGGTGAGCACGCTGGAGGGAAGGGACAGAATCTAGCTACATCTAGACAGGTTACAGAGGTGGGTGGATGAGAATAGGATGGAATTCAACGCAGACAAGTGCAGGGTGCTGCATCCTGGATGAACATGAGCCGCCAATACGAGGAAGCAGTCAGTAAGGCTAACCGCACCTTGTCATGCATCTACAGATGCATCTCAAGCAGGTCCAAGGAGGTGATCCTTCCTCTCTATGCGGCATTGGTCAGGCCACAGTTGGAGTACTGCGTCCAGTTCTGGATGCTGCACTTCAAGAAGGATGTGGCTACATTGAGAGGGTCCAGAGGAGGGCCACTCGCATGGTCAAGGGGCAGTGGGCCAGGCCCTACAAGGAGAGGCTGAAGGGCCAGAACCTATTCAGCCTCCACAAGAGACAGCTGAGAGGGGATCTGGTGGCCATTTTCAAACTCAGCAGGGGGGACCAGCGGGAACAGGGGGAGGCTCTGTTCCTCCAGGCACCACCTGGGGTTACTAGGTATAACGGCCACAAATTGTTAGAGGGAAGGTTTGTTAGGAGACATTACTTTACAGTTAGGGCTGCCAGGCTCCGGAATGGGTTCCCAAGTGAGGTGGTGCTCTCTCCTACCTTGGGGGTCTTCAAGAGGAGGCTGGACAGATATTTGGCTGGGGTGTTATGATCCCGGCACCCGTTCCTGCCCAGGGCAGGGGGTGGGACCAGATGATCTGTTTAGGTCCCTTCTGACCCTAAGTACTATGGTACTATGATACTGTCTGTGCCCAGCCCAGATCCTGCAATAACAGACCTGTCTGTTGGCTGCTGTGCCTCAGCAATGCTAGGGTTGCTCTAGCCAGGGCAGAAGACTCATAGTCATCTGCAGGGGGCCTCTGCCCCAGGGCAGGGGCAGCTCTGGAGAGCACAACAAGGATGGGTGTCTGTGGGGTATGGAGAACCCTGGTCCTGTCCCACTGGGTCTTTGCTCTGGGGGCTGCTGTAGCCTCAGATCCCAGTGAATGAACCATTAACAGTAGGTGCCTGGCCCAGAGCTAGGGGCAACCATGATCCTTGAGCCACCTGAGGCAAGGTTTTCCTTGGCCAGGGACAGAAGGACTTGAGTGGACACATGATAACCTGTAGGACCAGCAGCAGTGGCATCTGGAGCAGCAGCGACCCTTGCTGCCAGTGGTGAACTGGTGGGAACCCCTGGCAGCAGAGCAGTACTGTCCAGTAGCACAGCCACGACAGCAACTCCACCCAGCGATTCTCTACCCAGCACTTGCCACCTTGACCAGCCTAGGTGGTACAGCCTCTGGACTGCAGCCCTGGATAAGCCTCCTTTTCCAGTGGGCTGGACTAGGTGGGAGCTCCCCCAGCTTGGTTTGCTAGTGACTGAGAGACTACTACCTGCTTGGGGTTTCAGTTAATGTGTAATATAGTTCAAGTTTTCCTTAAGGCCATGTATTGGTTCCCTTGTCCTCTAGAACAAATCCTTTTTTAGTTGAATATTGCTTGCGAGTAGGGAAGTTTATTCACTTTAGAACACCCAGCCACAATTCATTTTCCCAGGCATCTGGGTGGGGGCTCAAGCCAGAATAGGAAGTTGGTATTAAACCCCCAAACCTGAAACTGGCCCTTGCTACTGCTGTCCAGGGCTACACATGGAACTGTGTGGGCGTGCCGTGGCTGGGCAGAGTGAGAGCAGGGGCTGCCCACTGCACCCAGCCCTACCAGACACCATCAGTCCCACCCACTGCCCTGCTATTGCAGCCCCGGGCCCAGTGAGTGTGCCTGTGCAGTGACTGGCATGGTGAGGCCTGACCTTAGGGGTACTGCGTGCAGCAGAGTCACCCAGTGAAGCAGTAGAGATGACCATGATGCCATCCAGAGAGCTCTCACAGGCTGAGCAATCCCCAGGGGCTCAACAGCTTGGGGAGCAATGGGGAGTGCTCTTGGGGTGCCGCCTGGCATGGGTGCCAGGAGCACCCACCCAGGTTTGTCTCTTTGGCAACCAGGCAGCTTGGACCCACATTGCTACTAGGTAAAGGCACACATCCTTAACTGTGCCGAAGGGACCACTGGGTAGGGGTGTGGAGACACAGCCTAGGACCAGGAGGCTGGACTCCTGGGTTTTGTTTCTGGATATGGGAAGGGAATGGGGTTTAGATGGCAGAGCAGGAAACTGGGAGCCAGGACTCCTGGGTTCTGTCCCGGCTCTCAGAGGGAAGTGCAGCCTAGTGGATCAGAGCAAAGGCACTTGGGGCCAGGGCTCTTGGGGTCTGTTCTCAACCCTGGGAGGGGAGTGGGGTCCAGCTGATTCTGGGTGCCAGAGTCCTGTGTTCTCACCCAGCTCCAGGAAGGCAGTGGGGTTGAGCAGTGGAATGCATGCCTGGGTTCTGTTCCCATTTTGTGGCCGACTTGCTTTGGAGTCTGACTTTCAGAGGTGCTCGGTTCCTGATCCCATGGGAACTTTTCAAGTCACTTATGAACCAATTTGTCTCCAGTGACTTGCAACTGTCAGGGCTCTTGGCCTTGCTGCTTATCTGCCTGGGGTGGAGTGCAGGAATGGCAGTGATGGATGGGGATGGAGCCTCACACTTTGGCAGGTCCCAGCATGGGAGGTCAGTTTTGACAGGTCCCATCTATTGAAGGAAGAAAGGGGAAGTAGCTCTGAGGGACTCATGCCATCTCCCTGGGCAGCAAGATCCAGTGTGGAAGAAGGGGAGGTGGCTGCCATCCCTCTAGGGGCCTTGGTGCTCTCTGCAGCTCCCCAACTTGTCCTGCCCTCCTCCTGCTCACCACTGTCAGCACAGCTCTACATGCCATTGGCAAGCATATCCAGGGAGCTGCCTGTCATACCACTGCCTGGCTAACAGCAGGGCATTGTGGAGAATGGGGAGGATTTTGTGAGCATCCAAAATGTACTCCTGTGATGCCCCTTGGGGGCTATCCCACAATCCCCCCACCTTGGAAGCCTCCTGCCAAGGAAGGGAGGAGGTTCCCCTGTGAACTTGCTTATGGCTGAAATAATGGGATGCTGCACTCCCAAGGCAGGGGGCTACCCAGAAGCCTCTAGGGCAGATGCACCATCAAGGGGCGGCAGGAGTCTGGGACTCCCAAGAGAAAAGGAGCTGGGCAGGGAGAAACCAGAACAAATAGGAATGGGCCACCCTGGTTCTCTCAAGAGACAATACCATGATACAAAGCCATCAGGTGCTGCTTACCTGCAGGAAGAGC
>NW_005842710.1:493973-506434 GCF_000455745.1 Alligator sinensis
AGCGTGAGGTGAGAGCTGCCTGCTGGGAGCCTTCCAAGGGCCAACCAGTTCTGCCTGGTGCTGTGGCCAGGAGGCAGGGAGCAAGGGTTATCTTGAGAGGTAGGCCAGGTGGGTTTCAGGGGTGGGTGCTGCAGCAGGGGTGGGGGCTGTTGATGTGCTATTTTGTAACCTTGGCCCTGGAGCTTGTCCTGGCTCTGGCTTGTCCTCCTCATGGACCCAGACTCATTGCCCACTCCACAACTTTCACATCTGTTCCCTGCAGCTTGTGTAGTGCTGGGCAAAGCCCAGGCAAGCTCCCTTACAGCAGTGTGAGCTGATGACTTGGGCTCAGCTTACAGCTGTTTCCCAGAACCCAGCAGGCAGGCGTGGGTTCATCTGAACCAGAGCATCCTTGAGGCCTCCTGTGGGGATCAAGGAAATGAGTCTTGGAGCACATCTGCTAGATGCATATGCCTGCAGAGCTCATGCAGCTTGCACCACCATCCTTGCCTGATCACCATGGGCTGGTCCCTCAGGCAGGTGGGTGGATGGAGTAGAAGGAGGCAATTGCCCCCCTGTGGGTAAGAAAAGAGCCGTACTGAGCAAGGGTGGACCCCAGCTCTGGAGGGACTGGGGTGAAGCTCTAATGGTTAGGTTTTTAAAAGCACTGATGTGCCTAAACCCCTGATTCTACAGGGTGTTACAGGCCTGGGTGCCCGAGAAGCCGGGTTACATAGGTGGTAGGACTGAGGGTGCCATCTGTTGCAGTGGTGTGCCCTGGTGGTACTGGCTATGACGTGGGATCCCTCGGGGTGCTGGCTGTGATGGTGGCATGTCCTGGGGGCACCAGGCTGGGCATCCTGATGCACAGGATATTACTCCACTGGAGTCAATGAGCCAGTTCCCTGGAGCTCCAAGGTGTCAGTAGGTGACACTACAAGGGATCTGGTCCAAGATTCAGGGATCTGAGGCCCTGGGGTCCAAGCGGAGCCCTTGCAGGCATATCCTGGCTGTGGTGCATTGTCTTGGGGGACATGGGCTGGGCTCAGGGCCCCATGCCAGGCAGAGCTTTGAGTGGGAATATAGTGGGGGAGCATTGTCAGCAAAGCAGAAGCCGGCAAAGTGTAGCTGGGCCAGGCTGCCAGGGGAAGGAGTGCTGGGCGCCCCCAGAGAGCCCAGACCCTCTGTGGTTAAGAACAAGTACAGAAGCGTGGGATAGAAATCTGAATCAGGGGGGTCCACAGGGCCCAGGTGGCTCTTGTCTCACTTGGAGGGGTTCCCTGTGCCCCTGTCTCATGGGGAGGATTCTCCTTGTCCCTTGCTTGCAAGCCAGTGAGGCTGACAGAGTGAAGGAAACAGAGGGAACAAACAACAAGTTGTTTCTCAGGGAACAAAGGGCTGAGGCAGTGCACGCCAGCGGGGCCTACAGAGGGGCCTTTGTGTGCCAGCCCTCAGGTGCCCCTGTGCTGCACAGCACCCTGGGAGTGGGGGCAGGGATGCCCTGGGAAGCCACAGACGAGGACTGGGGGCTGTTTCATGGGGGCCACTCTGAGGGGATCCTGCAGAGAGGCTCGTGTGGCCCTGGAGCCCCCTGACAGTGGGGCAGGTGTGGGCAGCATTCAGAGGTTGGCAGGGCAGTGGGGCACAGTCCCTGCTCTGGTGCCTGAGTGGCCCAAGAGCACCACCCCACCCCCTGGCAGTCACTGCAGGCCTGGTCATGGGGTAGGGCAGAGGCTGATCCCTGCAGGGGGCAGGGGACATCCACCAGTCTGGGCATCAGCAGAGCTCCCATGCAGGGCTGAGGTGACCCTGTCCCCTGTGATGGGATTAGTAGCTGCACCTGGCTCAGCACCAGAGAGCAGGGGGAATCTCATTATCTGGCAACTCTGTTTTCCTCTGCCCATCCGGCTCATTCCAGGAAATAATAGCTGAGGAAAGGGATGGCATGGGATGAAAGGAGGGGCAGAGACAGCCCCTCTCAGGACAGGTGGGTCTGGGAGGCAGGGCCTGGGGGGCACGGAGCAGCAGTGGTGGTTCAAAGGAAGGGAGATGGGAAGAAATGGTGCCTTCCAGGGTGCGGTGGGTAGGACAGGGGTGCGGTAGCCTCAGCAGAGCCTGGTGACTGGACTCACTGGGAGACTCCACGCTTGCCCCTGAAGGGTCCTGTGGGGTAGGCTATTTGACAGGAAGAAAACAAAGTGCCTTGTCACTGCCCAGCTGCCCACCAGTGTGTGGATGAGCGGGCAGAGCCAGCAGCTGCCTCAGGGGCCTCCAGACCCCTTCCACCTGGGAGCAGGGCCCAGCAGGGAGCAACCGCTCCCCACCCCATTCATGATGGTACCCATGGGAGCTCATTACACCACCCGACTTGCTGATGCTGTTGCCACTGGAGACGGCTGGTTGCTGTGATGCTGTTTCCAAGTACATGGGATCCCTGGAAGGGGGACCCCTGATCTCCTGGATCCATCAGCCCAGCCTGGGGTGGGGCCATTGCTGAACACTGCTGTCCCCATGTCACTGCCCTCCCAAAGGCAGACTGGCCCCTTCCCCTGGCCACTCAGCTCCTTCCCTGTGGGGACCATACATGCACATCTCAGGGTTCTCAGCAAGGACGGGCTGGGGGAAACCCTGTCCCTTGTCAGAGGGAGTGATAGAAAAACAGAGTCTAGGGGCTCGAGCAGGGCGTTCGTTGGGAGCCAGGGCTCCTAGATTCTAGCCCAGCTCTAGGAAGGAAGTGGGTTTGTGTGGTTCAAGGATGGGGCTGGACTCCAGGAGTCCAGGACTCCTGAGTTGTGTCCTGGCTCTGGGAAGGGAGTGAGACTTCATAGTCAGAGCAGGGACTGGGTGTCCTCACGGAGGAGCCTAGGAGCAGGCTGCACTGTGGGGTGGTCAAAATCTCTTGGCGCTTCCCAGTGCCCAGCCCCTGGCAGGGCTCTGAGGTTGACTCTGACCTAGCCCTTGGGGGTTGTTGAGCAGCTGAGTGAATTCCCTGCAGCTGGTGACAGGCAGTGGGTACCCCTGCCAGTTAGCTGCTGGTATCCCTGTGGTGGCATAGGCAGCATAGTCAGGATTAGCAAGCTTCCTGCTTTGCTGTGGGGCCCTGCTGCCCCTGCCTGGCCTGTAAGGTGTGGGTCTGGGCCCTGAGCATCCTCCTGCCACTGGGGAACTACCAGCCTCGATGCACAAAGCAGGCCTGGTATGGGTGGCTTCTTCACCTTCTGCAACCTGGTCTGGAGGAGGCCCCTGCTGGACTGCCCTGCCCTAAACAGGAGTCTAGGTTCCTGGCAGTGACCAGCAGACCTGGTACTCACAGCTCAGGACTGGCTTCCCTCTGCCCTAGACAGGGGAAACCTGAGGCCAGTCCCTCCTGCCACTTGTGACTTGGCTCCCATACCCCAGTGTCCCCAACCAAGCCACGGGGGCTGTGGTGGGTTGCTGTGAGGGTGCTGAAACAGCAAGCAATTGTGCACACTTGCGCTGTGGTTGGGTGCTCATGGCTGAGCTGAGTTCCCCATAGGGCCCACCCTGTGAGGAGGGCACTAGCTGGGAGGAAGAACCTGGTCCTTCTACTCCTGTAGCAGTCCCTCTCTAGGCTGAGGAAGTCTCTGCTTTAGTGACACACAGGCCAGGCCTGGGGTCCTGGAGAACTTGCTGTCCCTACCTGTCCCCAAACATGGCCACTCACTGGCCACTGTGAAAGCCCCAGGGAGCATTGTGGGATGGATGAATAGCACCTTAAAAAAATCATTGCTCAGTTTCATCTTTCCAGTGGCAGACCCCTCTACTATAAATCTAACAGGGTTGATGGGGTCAGGACTCCTGGGTTCTATTGTAGCTTGATGAGGAAGCAGGGTGCAATGGGTGCAAGCACAGCTGGGCTGGGAGCTGGGACTTTTCTGTGTTTTGGGATGGGAGTAGGGTCTACTGGGTTAGAGGAAGGGGCCTGGGAGCCAGATCTCTTGGGTTCCAGTTCCAGTTCTAGAAGGGAGCAGGAGCTAAAGGGGAGACTGGGAGCCAGCATTCCTGGGTGCCCAGTGCTAGGGCAGAGTAGGGTCTAGTGGATAGAGTAGGATGGGGCTGGGAGTCAAGTCTCCTGGGCTCTAATCCTAGCTCTGGATGGAGGTGACTACAGTAGGGTCATGAATAGACTTCAAGGTTCCTGGGTCCCATTCCCAGCTTCCAGAGGAGTGGGGTCCAGTTGTTATAGGATGGGTGTAGGAGCAGGAGTGAGGAGCTAGGTGTCCTAGCTTCCTTCTAGTCCATGTAGCCTTGAGCAAGACTTCCCACATAAGCTTCTTCATTTGCAAAGCAAGGGAAAAGATGCCATGCAGCACCAGGCACTGTGATACCTCATTAACTAATGTTTGTGCTCAGCTTGGAAGATTCATGCTGCTAATTATTCGTATTAATAACCCCCTGCTCCCCAGAGCAGCAGTGAATTCATAAACAAGTCGTCCCTGGCTTGTGGCCATGGTGCCAGTGAGGGACTGTTGGCAGGGCTGGCCCTGTCTCCCCCACAGCTGCCAGACTCTGACACAGACCAGATGCCCAGCACAGAGCCCCACAGCCCCAGGCACCACTACCTGCCTTCATCACTGAGCTGCAAAGCAAAGATTAAGGTTTGTCTTCTCCCCACCTACCCCTCACCCTATAAAACCCTAAAGTGCTCCCTGGATGCTTGAAAATATGGAAGTGCAGGGAGCAAAGCTGTGCCTCCTCTGTTCACCCCATAGTGCAGGCACTGAAGCCTCAAGTTCAACCATAAGCTCTGCCACTGAGTCGCTTGCTGACCTTGGTGAAGTAATTTAATTGTTCTGTGCCCCTGTTTTTCACCTGTGGTAGGGGCTGGTTTTGCTCAGTCTCCAGGCTCTCCCACAATGCACCTACTAGACTCTCTGGCCTTGATCAAATCACTCAATCCCTTTGTGCCCCAGTCCCTTCCTGCAGCAGGGACAGGCCTAGTCCAGTTACCAGGTTGTGGTAATGCACCTAATAATCCTGCCCCTCTTTTTTCTTAAGATATGTGTAGATGTAAGTGGGCACAGTTCTCCTTTCTTCCTTTTTTCCTGCTTTGTTCACCCTCCTCTTGCTGCTGTCTTAGGGTTCTTGGTCACCAGCAATGGGCTGAATTTCCCTATCCCACTTTTCTGCCATCCAGGAGGTGCCACTTCACTCTGCAGGTACAGCCACCAGCTCAAATTTCCATTCACTGACACTGCTGTTGTTCAAGGGGGCTCTGTTATTCTCAGAGGCTCCCTTTCACCTGAGCATTTAGATGAGATCCAGGCCTCTGGTGGGCTGTTGCCACTGGCCATATGAGACGATTAGGAGAAGAGCCAGGTGCATCTCTAGTGTAGTCTGGGGGATATATAGACCATGTCCCCAAGCCTCTGTTTCCCTACCATCGTGGAACATACCCTGGCAGGCAGCTCCCCTGTGTGAAATCCCTACTTTGCCCCTCCTGTGAGTCTTTTTGCCCAAGAAGCTCTGTCTCTCTAGAACCCCGCTAGGGACATGTTCCCAATAGCTTCTCTACCTCCAGCTTGCAACCAAAACCCCCACCCCTTGTCTTTGCATTCGGGTCAGCGCCCTCAGCCTGCACAGTGGTGATCAGCTGTGCATCCTAGTCCTTCAGCAGTGGCCTCTGGTGTTGGTAGAGTCCACCTACAGGGTGGCAGTGGGGGCACTTTAACTAAAGCCCCCACTGCAATTTTTCAGTGCAGGGATGCTGCTACATGTGACACTCTGGGCACTTGAATTAGAGTGGCTTTCAGAGCTGCTCTAATTAAAGGCCCTCCCCTACCTCCTCCTGGAGCACGCGTATAGATACCCCTGAAACCTAGAACAAGTGGATATTGGAGAGGACCATGCTCAATATCAGGAAAATGAAGCTGAGCTGTACAACTGACTGAGTTATGGGAGGCAATTAAAGCAGCTAGGATACATTATAGAAGGGATATGGGCAGAGGAGTTCTGGCTCTCTAGTTACAGGGTGTGATGTACGGTTTTATGATTGTGGTCGCAAGGTTGCACAGCAGAGTGGAGGATGTTTGTTTTTTTTCCCCACGCTTCTGAATGCCACATGGACATGGGATGCAATTTTTGCCCTGCCTATTGCTACAAATGTTAGGAGTTGTTTTTTTTTCATCTTGCTCAGAAGCACTGGGTACTAGCTGAAGCTAAGGCTGGAGATTTTGACTGGGGTGTCTCAGTGTTCCTGCTGGGACTAAAACCTTGTGGTCCCTGCTTTCCTTGTAGCACATTAGGGTGTTCCTGGTGTCTTTGGGCAATGTGCCTTGTAGTTGTGCAACAGGGTGACTGTGTAGTTTTAGAAATGAGTTAGGCAAGCACTGAGGTGAGATGGTTTGGGTAAGGAGGATCCTGTCTTGAGTAAGGGGTTCAACTTGATGATCCTCAGAAATCCCTCCTAGCTTTACTTTTCTATGATTCTATTATGTGGATGAGAAATTGAGGCATGGACAACTGAGGCAAGTTGCCTGGGGCCACAGAGGGAGTCAGTGGCAGAAATGGATCCCTACAGTCAATTCCTGTAGTGGGAGTTTCCCCTGATTCCATGCCCAAAAACTCACACTCCTCCCAATGTTGGAGGTGGAACCCAGGCATCCCAACATCTACCCTTCCCCTCCCAAGCTCTAACCCATGAGATTCTTTGTTCCTCCCTGTTCTGGGCACAGAACCCAGGAGTTCTGACTCCCACTGCCCCCACTTCTGATCCACTAGTCTTCATGTTTCTACCATAACTGAAATAGAAGTGTCCTGAATTCCAGTACTCAGCTTTAACTATTAAACCCCATGATCCTTCTAGAGCTGGGATAGAACCCATGTGTCCTGGCTTCCAGGCTCTCCCCAAGTGCAGGAGAGGACTGGCATCTAGTAGCTACACTCAGGGACTAAAAACCAGGACTCCTGGATTCTTTCCCAGGTCTGGGAGTGGAGTAGGGTCGAGTACTTAAAGCAGGAGTAGGGGCTGGGGACTGGGATGCCTGGGTCCTCTTTCAGTGTGTGCCACACGCTAGTTTCCAGCCCTGTACAGAACACCTTTCTTCATCCTTTGCTTCCCTGTGTCCATCTCAGAAGAGCTCCTACAGCCCTGTCCTTCTGTGTGGCACTTTAGAGACACTGGGTACTGATCCATTGCATGGGGGCAGCTGCCTCAGCTGGACCCTGGACAACACTGGGGACATGAAGGCCTATGGGAGCCATGTGCTTTAGTTCATTTTGCAGGGATCTGCCTCCCAGACAGTGGTTGTGGCTGGAAGAGAGAAAACAAAAGGTTACCATGGTCTTCTCTTGCTGTGGGGATTACACATGGCAGAAGTGCAGGTGATGTTCCAAGGTCTGTCTCCATTGCTATTCAGGAATGATCCTGAGATCACTCTTAACTACACCAAGCCACAAGTGTCCTGGGTATACCTTGCTGTCACTTGGCTACCAGCTCTGTCTTCTTTCCAGCCCCTCCAGTAGGGACTACACACTTGATCTGAGCCAAAAGGTGGAGAGGAATGAACATGGTAGCCAGTGGGCTCTCAGGAGCACCAGCTGGATGTAGAAAAGGGGGATGAGACCAAGATTTTATGTTCTGCTTCTGTTTCCTTTGAATCACTTATTTTCCAAGGCGATACAGCTCTTTGACGGGTGGTAGAATTGATTGATGGGATCTATGAGTTTGGTTCAGCTGGACTGACAACACTATCCTGGACTGCATTATCCAATGGCATGGCAACCTGCATGGAACCTGCAGAATCAGGTGGGTGGCAAATTGGCTTAGGGGTCGCACCCAGACAGTGGTGGTGGATGGGTCGATATTGATCTGGAAAGATGTGGGCAGTGAAGTTGGTCCTTGGACTGCTGCTATTCAATGTCTTCATCAGTGACTTGGACGAGGGCATGGAGAGCACCCTATCCAAATTTGCAGATGGTATCAAATTACGGGGCAAAGTTAACACACCAGAGGTTAGGGAACGGATCCAGGTGGATCCAGGTGGATCCGGACAGGTTGGAAAAATGGGCAGAATAAAATAGGATGCAGTCCAACAAAGACAAGTGCAAAGTGCTGCACCTGGGCAAAAAGAACCAACATACTTACAGGCTGGGAGATGAACTTCTCAGCAGCACAGCGGCAGAAAGGGATCTTGGAGACATAGTTGAACATGAGTCATCAATGTGACAAAATGATCAACAAGGCTAACCGCACTTTATCATGCATTAGCAGATGCATGACAAACAGGTCCAGGGAGGTGATGCTTCTCCCACTATGCAGCACTAGTCAGGCTGCAGTCGGAGTACTACGTCTAGTTTTGGGCACCACACTTCAAGAGGGATGCGGAGAATCTTGAGAAGGTTCAGAGGAGGCCACTCGTACAGTCAGAGGCCTGCAGGCAAGGCTCTACAAAGAGAGACTGAGGGACCTGGAGCTCTTCAGGCTTCACAAGAGAAGGCTGAGCAGTGATCTTGTGGCTGTCTATAAATTCAGCAGGGGAGGGCAGCATGGAATAGGAGATGCTCTATTTACTAGGGCACCCCCTGGAGTAACTAGGAATAATGGCCACAAATTGACGGAGAGCAAATTTAGGTTGGATATTAGAAAGAACTTTTTCATGGTTAGGGTTGCCAGAATCTGGAACGGGCTTCCAAGGGAGGTGGTGCTCTCCCCTACCTTGGGGGTCCTCAAGAGGAGACTGGACAAACACCTATTCCAGCACCTGTCTAGCTACCCCCACAACATAATACAAATTCCCACCAGCTTGGGAGACTCAGGAAGTGGCCCACACCTTGGCAGCAGGTCTTTTTGAATTTCTGGAGTTTTCCCATACCCCTTCCAGCCTATACCATATATTTATAGAGGGCATATTCTAATAACCTAATAGACATTCTCCGGTTGGTTTTATTTAAATGTATTTGTTTCAGGAAACTTTTGGAACTGAACTGAACCCAGTTCCCTTGTGAAATATTAGGAGGTGTCAATTAGCTGGGATTTATGTCCCTGTGAAAGTTAATTCTGGAAGGAGGGATTTCCTATCTCCTTCCCTCACCACCATGGAATGCTTCTTGCCACTCTCCTTTCTTTTTAGTTGATGGTCTTCAATAACAAGGCTGCTTTGTTTATACAACTTATCTAAGAGCCTTAAGACAAATATCTATTATAAAACTATAGTCAATACATTTGGTTACATTGATCATCACTACTAATATGTTTAAGATAAAGCTACTATATAGTGTGTTTGAATTATCAAATTTAAGGCCTTTTTCAGGCTGTATGCTCCATTTAATCTAATGTGGTTCATGTGAATATGTTAATTGCTTTCTTACCTTTGCCAGCCAGGCTAGTTGTCATGTCCTCTCCTTGGACCGTAATCTTGTCATGATGGAGAGGCTTGTGTGTACCAGTAACCCCCAGAGCTATGTCATCTGGAGTCTTGTACTCCTGGTAGGGTCTCCCCTGGTGAACAGGTTTGAGGCAAGGTCCCAGACTAAGCATGGTCCAAACTCCTGAAGACCCCAGGGGCAGAACACGTGTATTTGAGGACTGCTGGTTCTCTGTGGCTGTGAAGGCAGATGAGGGCTGAAGTGGGATGGAGGTCTCCAGTTTTCTTAGACATCCTTGCTACTGGGTTCATGGCTCCTTCCTGTCAAGTTCATGTAGCTGTCACTTGCGCGCCGGCTTCCCCATGTTAAAAAATGTCACACACAGGCCTCTGCCAGGGATGTTAACATCTCCCACAAACCAAGTCCTGCAGCAATGGACAAATGGTGATGGTGACAGCAACAGTGATCTCTGGGATCCCTAGTCACAAATCTGCATGTAGGTGGTGGTCATGTGATGGTCGTTTTACACTTACTGAGACAGAAGTATACAACTCGGCAGCTGTAGTTCAGAGGAGGCTATAGGACATCAAGAACTGGTGGTGGCAAGCAAAGGCCATGGAGATCCAGATTTTCAATGATCAACATGACATGTTCTTTCAAGCAATAAAAGCCATCCACGGGCCATGTTCCAATGGCCCAGCCCCCTTGTGATTCCAGGATGGCTCCAGCCTTCTCAAGGATAATGTATCCATCAAACAATGCTGGAAGGAGCAATTCAAGACTACTCAGCTGTGAATCTGAGGTCTCAGCTGCCACCGAGTCTATCCCTCAACACCCAGTAACAGAATCTCTTGCTGATCCTCCATCCTTCAGGGAAGCCTCGTGTGCCATCACTCAGACCAAAAACAATAAGGTGCCAGGACATGGCATTCCCACAGAGGTCTTCAAAGCTGGTGGAACAACACTAGTGCAAAAACTTCATCCACTTCTCATCAAAATATGGGTTAACGAGGAAGCTCCACTTGACTTAAAAAATGCCAACATTGTGACCGTCTTCAAGAAAGGGGACAAGTCAGTGTGTGGGAACTACCAAGGCATTGCCCTCCTCTCCGTTGCAGGGAAGATTCTTATTCGCATCCTTCTGAATTACCTCCTCCTTGTTGCCAAAGATGTCCTTCCGGTATCCCAGTGTGGCTCTAGACCATCATGGGGTACCACCAACATGATTTTTGTTGCACAGCAGATCCAGGAGAAGTGTAGAGGGCAACACCAGGAGCTGTTTATGGCATTCATTAACCTAACCAAGGCCTTTGACTCCATCAATCGTGAAGCCTTATGGAAGGTGCTGGCTGGGGTTGGTTGTCCCCTGAAGTTCATCAGTGTCCTCAGACTACTCCATGATGGGATGACCACCATAGTCCTTTGCAGTGGATCAGAGACAGACCCATTTACCATCCATATTGGTGTCAAGTAGGGCTGTGTTATCATCCCAACCCTTTTCTCCATCTATCTTGCTGTGATTTCGATTCTCATCTGTGACTGCCTTCCTCCTGGAATTGGGGTTGAGTATCAAAAGGACAGTCAGCTTTTCAACCTGTGGCACCTTCACAGCAAAATTAAAGGTACCAAGACTGGCATCACCAACCTTCAGTATGCTGATGACTGTGTTATCCTCCCACACACTGAGATCGATCTGCAGTCTACCCTTGACATTTTTTCAGGTGCCTATTGTAGCCTGAGACTCTCCCTTAATATTGGGAAGACAAAGGTGCTCCATCAGCCTGCCCCAGCACAAGCTGCCCCTCTTTCCTCACAAATTACCACTGGTGGAGAGCCCCTGGAAAATACTGAGCATTTCCCATACCTTGGCAGCCACCTCTCCCAGTCAGTCAGTCTTGATGTAGAAATCAAACATAGGATTCACTGCGCCAGCATATCCTTCGGAAATCTGCTTTGCCATGTCTTTATCGACCAAGGTCTGCAGATGGAAGCTAATACTGGTCTACAATGCAGTGGTCATCCCCATGCTCTTCTAGGGGTGTGAGATGTGGATGACGTACCAAAGCCATCTTAAGCACCTGGAATGGTTCCATTAGTGTTGCCTCAGGAAGATCCTTTGCATTAGGTGGGAAGACCACTGCACCTATGCCAGCATCTTCCCTGCAGCTAAAATAACCAGCATTGAGGCCAAGATCATGAAACATCAACTCCACTGAGCAGGCCACTGTGTGTGGATGACTGACACTCATCTCCTGAAGCAAGTCCTCTTCTCTCAACTCAGTCATGATAAGAGGACCCATGGTGGGCAGAGGAAGTGCTACAAGGACACCTTAAAAGCATATCTTAAGAAGGGTGGCATCAACCTTACAAACTGGGAAGTGCTGGCTTGTAACAGGTCACACTGGTACTGCACCATACATCAAGCTACAGCCCACTCCAAAGAGAACCGTCTTGCTCAGGAAGCTGTGAAACAGCAGAGGAGGAAGGAAAGCACCCATCCTGGCCAACAGCTGTGCCCCTTACAAGGCACCACCTGTCATATCTGTGGAAAAACTTGCAGAGCATAGATTGGACTCTTCAGCCATCTTAAAACTCACCAATAACCGCCCCCTGCCCGGCAGACATCATGCTCATATTGAGGGATAGCCGAAGGAGCTGTTTGTTGTCATGTCTGCAAAAGTTCATTCTGCAGTCACTCAGAAACAGGCTTTTGGGGGCTCTTGCTTTAGCCACACTTTGTAGGCCCCTTGAAAATGATTAGTGCTGGCAACACATATATATTTTTGCCTCACCATATTCAATCAACAAAAATGCACTGTCATGTAATAGGATTCTAGCTAGCTACACATAATTCAATCTTCTCATCAGAAGATAAAACATCAAGTTATTACAGTTGTCACCTCTAACTGTTATTACTGACTTCCAAAAAAACAATTATCTGCACCTGGCCTGGCTCAATACTAGTGGACTTGACTAGCAGACTTTATTTTGCTTTCCCACGCTAATGGCTAAAATGCAAGCTAGGAGGCATACTGTCATGATTTAGGCTTATGTTAGGCCCAGAGGCTGCACCTGTTATCATGATATTTCAGTCATTAACCATGGCTGAGGCCTACAGTGATGGTGACAAGCCATTATGAAGTCCTGCCTAATTC
>NW_005842710.1:506465-511518 GCF_000455745.1 Alligator sinensis
CCTGCTGAATTCTCCTTTGCTAGAGTAACTGGATTAAGTTGCAATAATATTCTCATGCCCTGGCATCAATGCAGGCATGATTGGGTGGTGTTGTCTAGCCTGTGCTATGCAGGAAGCCAGCCTAATGATCCAAGTGGTCCCTTCCAATCTCCAGGCTTGATACAGAAGTCAGTTTGAGCAGACTGGGATAAACCATATGGCCAGCAGTGGCACTAGAATTTAGAAACTGCAATGTCAGCCAGGCAGCCACTCAGCCCAGAGCCAGGGCACTGCTGGCACAGGTGTCCAGTCATGAGATGACACCCCGCCATCAGAGAAGAAGTTCCAGAGGGCAGCGGTGTCCTGGGAGTCTCTAGAGACATGAACTGAGTCACGCCTGAGTTTTGCTGGAGCTTTGCTGTGGCAAGTTGCCAGTACACACACCCTTTGGGCACTGGTCATATCTGGGAACCTGCAGCCTTTGATTACAGAGGGACTGAACACAGCCCTGTAGTTGAAGCCAGGACAATATGCTGGATTGCTCCCCTGGGCCCTTTGCAGGAGCTGGGACTATCTCAGGTCAAACTATACTGAGTCATAAAGATAAATTGCCTTTTCATTGCATGTGGCCAAGGAGATGGATTTGGGACAGGACTCAGGAGAGTTGGATTCAATTCCCAGCTCTGTCCATGGCCCAGTCATTTAGCTTCTCTCAGGACAGGGCAGCTTGTTGCTCTGTGTGTCTGTGCAATAAGGGCAGGTGGAACAGTCTCTGGTAACATATTGTGATCACTGGCAAATGAGGTGCTGGTATTAATGAGAGGTGTAAGCAAGGGGGATCTCATTGGTATTCAGAGATTCATAGATGCTAGGGTTGGAAGGGACCTCAACAGATCATTGAGTCTGACCCCCTGCCTAGACAGGAAAGAGTGCTGGGGTCAGATGACCTCAGCCAGATGTCTGTCCAGCCTTCTCTTAAAGACCCCCAAGGTAGGGGAGAGCACCACCTCCCTCGGAAGCTTGTTCCAAATTTTGGCCACCTTTACCATGAAGAAGTTTTTCCTGATATCTAGCCTAAATCTGCTGTCAGTTTGTGACGATTGTTCCTTGTTACCCACAAAGTGCCCTGGTGAACAGAGGATCTCCTATCCCTTGCTGTGTCCCCCTAATGAATTTGTAGGCAGCCACAAGATCACCACTCAGCCTTCTCTTGTGAAGGCTGAAGAGGTCCAGGTCCCTTAGTCTCTCCTCATAGGGCTTGTCCTGTAAGCCTCTAACCATACGAGTAGCCCTCCTCTGGACCCTCTTGAGTCTATCAACATCCTTCTGGAATTACGGCGCCCAAAACTGGACACAATACTCGAATTGCGGTCTGACTAATGCTGCATAGAGGGGAAGTAACGCCTCCTTGGATCTATCTGTCATGCACCTGCTGATGCATGATAAAGTCTGGTTAGCTTTGCTGATGATTTCATTACACTGATGACTCATGTTCATCTTGGAGTCCACTATGACTCGAAGATCCCTTTCTGCTTCTGTGCTGCTGAGAGGGTCACTTCCCAGCCAGTAGGTGTGCTGGATATTTTTGCACCCTAGGTGCAGCACTCTGGATGGAGCAGGGTTGGGCTGCTCCATTCAGGAGCAGGGAGAACAGATGTGAAGACCACAGTGTTGCAGTCTCCAAACAATCAGAGTTCTCAAGATTGGCTTAAAATGATGGGATCTCTTCAGATGGAAAAACCTGGAGCATCTTCTCTTAGATTCTTAGAGCTTCCAGCCAGAAGAGACATTGAGATCAGCTAATTACCACACGGTATCCCACCACCAAGTGATCCCTGCACAGAGCCAGATAACTGCATATCAACAGGGTCTTCCAGGAAGGTCTGTTGTCCAGGTTAAAAACCATCAAGAGTTGGGGGAATTTGTCCCTTCCCTTGTCCAAGCAACACCACTGAGCTGCTGGTCAGTGATCACTGTCATTCTGGCTTCTGACTGGCGAAACAGCTCACGTTTCTTATGCCCCTCTCATGCTGTATCTTGGGTGTTAAAATGTGTTTCATTGTGGTTCATTTGTTATGCTAATGTTGGCAAAGAGTGAAAGGGCTCATCATTCTCCAACAATGTTGTTAGGCCAGCTGAACAGAACTCCCACCATGCCTTGCTGATCAGAGCAAGAAAAGGGGCTAAATTTGAAACCTACATGAGGTCTGTGTGAACCTTCCTGCTGTGCAAAGATAAGCAGGGGAGCTTGGCTCCAGCCTCACTGATACAGCCAGTTACTGGAATGAGACTACCACTAGGCATTGCCTTAGAAATACAGGGTCCAAAGATAGCTTAGTAATTTGTATAACAGGAAGTGGGGCCGCAAGAGTCACATGGGGCATTTAAGACACAGTGAAGGTAACCAGAGCACACAGAATCATAGGAAAGCAGGGCTGGAAAGGACCTCATGAGGTCATTTAATCCAGGCCCTTACTCAGGGCAGGATCATCCCTGACTAAACCATCCCAGCCAAGTGTCTGTCTGACCTGCTCATGAAAATGTCCAGGGATAGAGATTCCAGAGCTTCTCTAGGCAGCCTCTTCCAACGCCTGAACACCCTTATAGTCAGAAAGTTCCTCCTTATCTTCATCCTAAATTTCCTCTCCTGCAGCTTGAGAACATTGCTCAGTCCTGTCCCCCACAGCCAGAGAATAGTCTCTCTCTTGTCTCTACAATCATCTTTCAGATATTTGAAAATTGTCATTAAATCCACCCTCAGTCTTCTCTTCTCTAGACTAAATAATCCTAGTTCTTTTAGCCTTTCCTCATAAGTCTTGCTTCCTAAGCCTCTGATCATTTTTGTCATTCTCCACTGGACTCCTTCCAATCTGTCCACCTCTTTCTTGAAGTGCAGGACCCAAGACCTGAACACAGTACAGGAAACCCTTGCTATTCACGGGTTCAGCATTCGCGG
The DNA here is from genome assembly GCF_000455745.1 of Alligator sinensis. Lineage (NCBI taxonomy): Eukaryota > Metazoa > Chordata > Crocodylia > Alligatoridae > Alligator > Alligator sinensis. Next base: position 509,401 of record NW_005842710.1, read on the forward strand.
TTTCAAATATTTGTGAATGCCGAACCCGCATCTTAAATACACCTACAGGAGCTCCTTGATAGTTCCGCGCTTGCCACTGCCGGGCTCCCGCCATCTCCAGTGTGGCCGTCCCCCGCCCAGCTGCTGCAGGCACTGCGTTCATGACGTTCATGAATGCAGTGTCGTATTCGTGGATTTTGCCATTTGCGGGGACATACATGGCATGTGCCCTGGGTGGCTGGGGGCGGGCACGGCTGTGCCAGTGGTGGTGGGAGTGCCGCGGCAGCGGTGGGAGCCTGGCAGCAATGAGCAGGGAGCTTCCACAGACGCAGGGGGTGCACCGCCATGTGCGGGGGGTGCACATGCACCAGCGTGCACCCCTTATGCGTCGCCCCTGCATGGGGATCTCAAGAACATATTCCCCACAAATGGTGAGGGTCACCTGTACTCCAGGTGAGATCTCACCAGTGCTGAACAGAGTAGGAGATTAATTTTTATTAATTTGCAAGTTACACTCCTGTTACTACTACCCAGGATGTTGTTGGCCCTTTTGCAAGAGCACACTGTTGGCTTGTATCAGCTTATAAGCCAGTGTAACCTTCATGGGACCCCAGAGGTGGGGTCACCATGGAGCCTCCCAGCACTCCATGAGAGAGAGCAGTGCCCCGGGACCTGATGAGGAGTGGAACAGCCTCCCTATTCCTCAGGACCAGCTAAAAGAGGCCTCCCACAGCTCTGCTTTCTCTGCTGACTGCCTTTGCAGAAATTGATAACGCACAGTTCCTACCTTCTTATCCGTGCCATTGCCTTATCGAAGCAAGCTTGCAGACTGGGTGTGTGCCTATCCTGCACGTCACTCCCTGGAAGGCCTCTTTCCTCCAGTTCAGGAGGCACTTTTGCAGCCTTTGAAAATATGAGTGGCCGACCTGGACAAAGTGTCCGGGGGTCTGCCACAGCAGTGCCATGACTCAATGTCAAGTCACAGCCCCAGTCTTCTTCATAGGTCCCTTGGTTAGGCCCCCAGGGGTTTTATTACTTCTTTTTGCCCCAGTATCACGCTGTGTTTGCCCCTTGGAGCCCTTGACCTCTGCCTTGCTGTTTGCCTTCCTCTATTCTACTTTACTTATTCCTAGGTCTGTCCATGTGGCTGTTTTAATATGGCCAGATTTAAGTGGGCTCAGCTTTCCAACCCACTCCAGCCTTTGTTCCATTTTACGTAGTATTGTTGTGCACTTTCAGATTTCACTCAGGTCTGCAGCCAGCAGGTAGCAAGCAAGCTCTTCCTTCCTCTTTACCCTCAGCCCTACCAGAAGCAGAGGTTCTCATGAGATCACATGCTTTCCTGAGCTGGGGCTTTTACAACATGCAATACAATTGTAAGTGAGTTACCAGGATCTGTAGCAGATTGGATTTGGCACAGAGAGAGGGGCAGGGGTTGGGAGGGGACAGATGGGCAGTGCCCTACAACCCTCCTTCGGTAGGAAGCAGGGCATGATTTGCCTTCCCCTTCCTAGACCCTGAAAATAGCAGGGCATACCCCCCAACACCCTCCCACTTCTCAAGAACCTGTCCCCCCACCCCACATCTTCCCCTGGACTCCCACTCCCCTCCCCTTGTACCCCATCCCTACAGCTCACACTTTTTCACACATGTTCCTTCCCTAGGACTCTCACCCCCCTCCTCCTGTGCACACACTCCTCAAGACTCACATTCCCCACAACACACAATCCCCAGGACTCAACACTCTCCTCCCCTTGAAAGCTCACACACCCCTCCCTTCACAGAGTCCCTGCTTAGGACTCACACTCTCCCCTGCCTTGCATATTCACTCCCCAGGACTCACACGCCTCCCTGTTTGCATACCCCCTCCCTAGAGCTCCCACTTTCTTCCCCTTGCACCCTCACTTCCTGGGACAGACACACTCCCACCCTTTTGCACACGCCCTCCCTAGAGTTCACGCTCTCTTCACTTTGCACACTCTCTGCCAGGGACACACCCAATCCCCCTTTTGCACATGCACTTCCTAAAGCACCCACTCCCTTCTGCTTAGAACTCACACCCTCCTGCCTTGTGAACTCACTCCCCAGGACTCACCCCCACCCTTCCCACCTTTGCACACTCCCTCTCTAGAGTTTCCA
>NW_005842710.1:511968-526754 GCF_000455745.1 Alligator sinensis
GTGTGTGTGTGTGTGTGTGTGCCCGCATTTGCTACTGGACCTGTGTGTGTGAAGGTGGTGTGTGTGCATGCTTGTGTGCATGTGTGTGTGTGCATTCACTACTGGACCTGGGTGTGTGAAGGTGGTGTGTGCATGCTGGGGGGGGTGTGCATTTATTACTGGACCTGGGTGTGTGAAGATGGTGTGTGTGTGTCACTGGACCTGGGTGTGTATATATACTTGGTGCATGTTTGTGTGCCATTGGATGGGGGCAAGGGTGTGAGGTGTGTGTCCCACCAGATAAGGGTGTGCAAGTGGGGTGAGCATGCTCGGTATGGTGTGCTAGAAGTGTGTGTCCCATTGGACAAGGGTGTGCAAGGGAGGTGTATACTTGTGTGTGTGCCCCAATGGATTGGGGGTGTGAGAGGAGGGTGTGTGTGCATGCTGGGGGGGTGTTCTACAAGTGTGTGCTCAAGAGAGAGGTGTGCATTCTTGGCATACATTTGTGTGTCCTACTGGATGGGGGTGTGCAAGGGTTGTATGTGTGTCAGTGAAGATGTGTGTCCCTCTGTACGTTCCTGGGTGTAGGTGTTACTGGACACACATTGTTGAGGTATGTATTCCTGTGTGCAAGGAGTGTGTGCATGTGTGTGTCCTTGGGCATGTGGTTTCCTGCATGGACTCTGCACCTTTGTGTGGTCACAGGTGTGTGTGTATGAATCTGAGTGTGCCACTGTGGTGGTTTGTTTGTCATCATACAAGTGTATGTGCTGGGTGTATTTTTAAAGACGTGTGTGTGTGTGCAGTCTGGGTGCGTGTTGCATGCGAGTGTGCATTGCATGCATGTGTTTGTGGGGACATCTGTCCCCAGGGACATGCATGTTGCTGGATGGTTGTGGCGGTTTGTCACCAGGGCAGACGTGGAGGTGTGTCTGCAAGGGTGTGCCTGTGTGTACCTATGTGGTGTATAAGTGAGTCAGAGCGATCCCCAGCTAATGGCTGTGACAATGAGTGCATCTCTCTGTCCCCAGGCTGGTCCCAGCTGGTAAGGAAGGCCCAAGCCCCTGGCCTGCAGGTAGGGGTCTGGCCCTGCCGCGAGCAGCTGTGCCTGCCTGGGCTGGGGCTGGCTGCTGGGGGCAGCTGAGAACAGTAAGCTCAGAGAGGTGCTGGCTGGCAGCTCTGCAGAGCTGGGTGTGGGGGAAAGGGGGCAGGGATACCCTGGCCTCTGTCACCAGGACCCAGAGCAGTCATTACACAGGCCAGGCCCCCTGTTCTGGTTGGAGACACTACCAACCCCTGCCATGTCCCTGGTGGCACAGCCAAGGGGAGTGTGGGGGGAGACTGGGACTGTTCCACTGGGAAGACTAGGCTGAGTCCTGTGGAGAACAGGTCCCTGGCGGATATAAATTATCCTGGGTTCACTGGAGCCCATGAGCCAGGCTTCCCAGCAGTCAGTGCTGACAGGTAGTTTTGCTGCCCATGCTATGGCTCAGTGTTGTGGCTGGAGCAAATCCGCATTGCTTCCTTGGAAGCAATTTACATCTGCTGGATTTCTGATTTCTGCTGGATTTCTTTTCCAGCAATTTTACATCTGCTGGAGATCCAGCCCCTTGTTGTCCCCATGCCACAGCACTGCCTGATTTGATGCCCTTACTGCTGTTCATTTGGGGCTGGTGTCCCCCTCTGATGAACTTCAGTGGCATGTGTACATGGGGGTCACAGGGACATGGGGGTGGGTGGCTCTCCTGCCTGCTGGGTGCACACCTGTGTGCCCTGTGTGCTTGCTGTATGTGTTGCTTGCCCCTGCATGCATGCACACATGCACAGTTGCTGCCCAGAGGAGGCTACTTACTGGCAGGCAGCACAGTGAGGTCATTGAGTGACTTCATCTGTGTCAACTGCAAGAAAAAACCACAACTGGGATGATGTATCATTGTAACCTGTAACTCCTATGCTCCGGTCCCCATGTAGCTAAGAGTGACAGAAAACCCTCAAAGGCCAGTGGGGGCAAAATGGGAGCTTAGGGAGCCCAGAATGGGGGCTGGAAGGAGCAGAGAGCTGTGGTGGGTGGAAATCAACCTGTTTTAACCACTCCCACCACTTGAACCAGCATTCTTCAGATGCTGAGGATGCACTCCTGTGAGGAAGGCCCCACAATTCTGCTATGTGCTCTTTGAGATTTCCACCTCATCTGCCTTTGGTGCAAACCCATCAAATATACCAGTGGTTCTCAACCTTTACAGACTTGAGGCACCCCTCATGAAACTCAAGGCACCTCTCAGACAATGCTGGCTGTTAGTTTTCACTTGTTTTCTGACTACAGTAAAATAATAGAGTAATTCTTCTGTTGCAAAGAGCTCAGAAAGATCACAGCGGGGCAGAATGTTTTTGATACTAGAGCGTCCTATCTGAAATCTTTGGGTTTATCTTGTGAATCATTTTTGCACACACCTAGCAATGCTAACGCTGCGTGGCACCTCATGGCACCTTTGAAAGGTACTCCATGGCAACCTGGTTGAGAATCACTGACATGCTTTCTTGGACCCTCTGATCAGCAGCAAACAGTTGACTATTAAGCAACTCAGGTGGCACCCAGTGAAGTGCCTGGGAAGTTCGGCAAGGTGGAGAGCTGCTGTCTCCTGCCTGATGCTGGGAGTACCCATATACTTGGGTCACTTGTGGGGATTTTTTTTTTCTGGGTCACATTAACAGCTGGAAATACACATGTCCCTTCTCCATGAAACTGGAGGGGGCACTTGAGATGGGTCTGTCTGTCTGCCTGTTTGTCCTTTGAGGCTGTTCCTGATTAGCGATTAGATCTTCACACACCCTTCTCCTTGGGAGGTGCTGCCTTGGTTCATCCTGCCCAGGCACTCCTTGGAATAACACGGAACAATGGCCACAAAGTTACAGAGAACAGATTTAGGTTGGACATTAGAAAGAACTTCTTCATGGTTAGGGTTGCCAGGCTCTGGAATGGGCTTCCAAGGGAGGTGGTGCTCTCCCCTACCCTGGCGGGGTTCAAGAGGAGACTGGACAAGCATGTAGCTGGGGTCATCTGACCCCACTGCTCTTTCCTGCCCAGGGCAGGGGGTCAGCCTCGAAGACCTACTGAGGTCCCTTCTGACCCTAACATCTATGAATCTATGAATTTTGACAGCCTTTATAATCCTAAAGGGAGGCCAGGTCCTGGACCTGGCTTCAGCCCCCAGCTCAGAGGTGGGTGGTGATGACAGTGTGTTTGCTTTGAAGTCAATGACTTTACCGTGTACCTCATGTTGGGCTGTTCTGAAGTGAATTCCTGCCTGCCTAGGAAAACCTTAACTTCCAGTTCCAAACTGGGGGCTCCTTAAATAACATGTCAATGCCAGCTTGGTCCCCAGATTCAGCTGTTCTCTGAAGAACAGCCCAAAAGCTGCTCTGGGTCGCTGACTGTCTGGTTGGTTGTTGGTGTCGTGTGGCACCTACAGGTCCTCTCCCATCTCGGGGCCCCATTGTACTGGCTGTGACACAGACCCAGAGGAACTGAGATCCGGCCTCCTGGTTCTGGGTGCGGTGCGGGTGCAAGAGCGAGAGACAGATCCCCCCCACCCTGAAGAAGCTACTCAGACAACTGCACCAAAGGTAGGGACATTATCCCCAGGCGGCAGGTGGGGGACTGAGGCTGGGTGGAGTGCCCATGGCCATGTGGGAACTCAGTGGCAGAGTGGGAATGGAGGCCATGTGTCCTGCCTCAGCACTGGAGCCTAAAGCCATCCCTCGCTTCTGTCATTTCTTCCCCGCTCCCTTCGATCCCAGATCAGGCAGTCACTAAAGGCTGACTTCTGCTGACACCCCCACAGCCTCGGCTGGGAGGGGAGGGGGCTTCCATTTGCCCTTGTCGAAGTGTGACGTGAACACCCCCTCAGGGGGCCATAGAAGCTGTAGGCTTGCTCTGCATGGTGAGGGAAGGGAGTGATGTGAGGCTGGAGCTCTTTTGCAACATGTTCAAGGGGCAGTTGATTAGGAAGGCCAAGTGGTTGCTGATTTGGCTTTACCCCCATGAGGGGTTGGGCCCATGGGCTATGGTGAACAAGTCTTAGCTGGGGACCACCCCCTTCCAGATGCAGGGTCCTCCTAGGACCCAGGCAGGGAACAGGGCCCCTTGCTCTAGACCCCATACACAGCCCACAGATGAGCTGAGGTCTGACCTATCCTGCAGCCCTGGGTACTCTGGGCCATATCGTGTTGCCCTCCCTCATTCCTCTCAACCAGGCTGGCAAAGGTTCCCTTTTTTGAGGGTGCTTTCCTGTTCAGACTCCCCTAGCTCTCCATGATTGGCATCTCCATGGCAGTATACCATTCCTCTCTCCACACCTTGCCAATCCCTGGAGTGCCAGCCACAGCATTGATGATCACAGTAGTTACCCCAAAGCAGCTTGGTGCCTACGGGGAGCGGATAGCCATCTTGCAAGCAAGCTGAGGTCCTTCAGGATTCTCATTCTGTCCTCACTCCCTGCCCAAGAAGCGTGGCACTGGGGTCTTGCCTTGAGGCAACCAAGCTGGGCTTGGGTCCCAGGCCACCCTGCCAGGCCCCTGCCCAGTGTATGTGTGTGGAGGGTATGGGTATCAAGTACAGGGTGGGGTTGAAACCAGTCACTGGGGTTCTGCTGGTGGCAAGGGCTTTGGAGGTGGGGCATAACAGGGCATGGAGCATGGTGGGGACAGTGAGAAAGGCAGGGATGTGGAGGGCAGGGTCACCACAGGCAACAGGCCAAAAATCCCATTGCTGTGAGCTCAGGGCCGGTCTGGGGAGCCCAGAACCCATCTGTCTGCATCCTTCCCACTTCCTGTTCTGGTTGGGTCCATGGGGAAGTGTGGCAATGTGCCTTGCCCCACATGCCGTCCACCCTCCAGCCTCGTCTAGCCTTTTTCTTTGGACAGAAAGGAGCCAAACAGTCGGATACAGGGAGGGAAGGGAGGGGAGAGGAGGGGCAGGGAGGACAGGGAAGAGGTGTCCATTAACAAGATTTTTTTTTCCCCACACCACGCCCCACCAGAGCTGAGCTGTATGTCCCTGCTAATCCCATCACTGGGGACAGGGTCACTTCAGTCCTGCACATGGAACACCTTGTGACCAGCTCCCTTCATCAGTGCCACATGGATGCCCAGCCTGTGCCCTCCCCCACCTTACTATTCAGATGCAGTGTACAGATGACAAGGGTCTCTCCCCTGGCACTGTGATGTGGAGCCCCGCTGCTGTACATATAGAGAGGATTCTTCCTCCAAAGCCAAAATGCAGCTGACTCTGGGGTGTGGCAGTGGGCTGTTCCACAGCTCTACAGAGGCAGGAAGGAGAGGATGAAAAGGAGCTGGGGCTTAGGGGCCTTTGAGGATCCTGTGTGGAAATGGACTGGGACAGATCCTAGCTGATCCCCACTGCTGATACAGAAGAAGTTGAGAGGGAGCAGGTGCTACTCCTGCCTTGCTGGAGGGCGGGGAGGGCTTGGGGACAAAGGCCCGATACTCCTGAGTTCCATTTCCAGCTTTGGGAGGGAAGTGGGGGGTGGGAGCCATGACTCTTGAGTCCTGTTCTCAACCGTGAGGAAGGGAGTGGGATGTGGTGGATTGAAACAGTAGGTTGGCCTCTTACCTGGCAGGGGAAACACCGTGACCACTAAGGTGGTTTTCCTAGTCACCCCCAGGGATGGCCGTTTTTCTGGCATGGGGTAGTACCCATGGATGTAATGTACAGTTAACCTTCCACTTGCTGCTTGAGTGGGAAGATCTTGACCTTACGCCTACTTTTTGAAAATGGGAGTCTCCAACCTAGCTTGCCTCTGGGAGCCTTATGGCTGAAGGGAAGCAAAACTCGGGGGCAGCTGAACCTTAAGCCTCTGGAATTGGGCCTGCATGTAGGATGCCCACCAATGGATTTAGAAATTTCTGAAGCCCCCGGTGGTGGGGAGGATGTTTGCCGGTAGTAGGGCCACTTAAGGTTCTTGACTGACTCACGAATTTGGAATTGATTTGACTGATTTGGATTGGAACATGAAAAATTCTCTTTAAAAAAAAAGGATTGGCATTTTGTAAGCTAAGATCAAGTATATATGCACTGGTCTGATACCCAAGCCAAAATGGATTTTAATGGCATTGAGTAGTGGAGGGTGCACACCTGTCCAAAAGCACTGTGGACAGCAGGACACCTTACAAGAGTCTTTGTAATTAGCTTTCCACTGGCCAGCTTCCAGTTGGAGGATCTCGGCTATCGGCTACACACCTACTTTATGGAAATGGGGGGCTCCTCCCTAGCTTGCTCCTGTGGCTGTTGGCTGAGGGCAAGTGAGACTCGGGGGCATGTGAACCCCAAGCCTCCAGGCTTGGGCCTGCACACAGGATGTCTGCTGATGGATTTGGAAGTATCTGAAGCCCCAGGCTGAAAAGTCTGGGGTAGAGGATACTTTCCTGTTGCAGTGCCACATATGGTGTTTGGATGATTGAGTTTTGCTCAGTCAAAAGGATTCGGAACTGATCTGCTTGATTTGACCTGGAACCCGAAACATTTTCCAATATGTGTGTGTGTGTGTGTGTGTGTGTATATATATATATATATATATATATATATATACAAGTGGGGTTGGAAGCCAGGACTCCTAGTTTGTCTGTCTGCCTGTCACTGATATTCTCTGTGGCCTTGTGTCTCTGTTCTCCATCCATTGTGGGACTGATGGTAACTGTCTTTGTTCATGGAGGGAGGGCATTGCTGAGGGCATTAGTGGCACTGCTTAGACAGCTAGCAGAGAGAAGGGCAAGTGGTTCTAGGTGCAGCCCTCCTTACTCCATGCTCCTGCCATTGATGGTATTGGGTTTAACCTTCCTCCCGCACAGGTGTACCATTGCACTGGTTCCCTCATCTCTGTTGGAGAGGAGCCTGGTCCCAGGGGGTGTGGGCCATGTCCTGGAGCTCACACCCTATAAATCCCTAGTGCAGTGCTGCTGCCAGGGGAATGATGCCTGTGCAGGAGGGTGTGAAGCTGCTGCCCCTTCAGCCTTGGACTCCTGGGTCCCCTGTACTGCAGGGCATGGGGGCTGTGCTCCCTGTGTCCCCATCTGGCTTCTCTGCACTGTGTCTCTCAAGGCAGGGAGCCCCATATCCATGGAGTAAGGAGGGCTGCTGCTAGAACTAGGGTGTATTAGGACTGTGCTGGCTGGCACTTGGGGAACTGGGATTAACCCTACCCTTGGCCTACTCCTGATCTGGAGAAGCTTGGGATGCCATGCATTGATGCCACCCAAGCACACCCAGCAGGGATAGCTAAGCCCCATGAAGGCACTCAGTGACTGAGTAGGGAGGGAGGGAGCCAAACACCACTGATGCCCCGCATGGGTGAGTGTAGAGGAAAGGACAGATCATGCTCTCCATTGAAACCTGTAACCAGAATCTCTCGCTCTTTCCTCTTGCAGCCTCTTCACTGGCAGGATGGTGAGTCTGACCCACTCTTTTTCCCTTCCTCCCCCTTCAAGAGATCCTCCCTCCCCCTACAGGGGGAAGGTGATTCCCCAGTCCCTTGGGCATCTTCTTCAGTTGGCCATGACCAGCTGGCTCTCTCCTAGCAATAGTGCCAATGGGGCACTGCCATGGGGAGCTCACAGTGGGATCCTGGCTGGCCACAGCTGTCTCAAAGCATTGGATGGGCTGTAGGGTGGGGAAGAGGGGAGTTCTGCAACACAAGGCAGAACAGTCTGTCACTCCTCCCACTGCACTCCCCCCAGCCCTGCCTTGCCTCCCCTAAAATTGCATGACTCCAGAGTGTGATCTATTTATGAGCTTGCTCCAAGCAGCTTAGTGCCCGCCCCACGTGACCCCTCTGCAGAACAGCCTCTTTGTTTAAACCTACACGTGCCCAATCCCTGACCCCTGTGCCATGAGCTGGGCCTGCTGGCACCTTCCCCCACTCCCCTCCCCCCTCCGCCCCAGTCTGGATCCTATGCAGACCCTCCCAGCCCAGCAGGACCTGTGCCCCGGGGCATCAGCAATGGAGGACTGCACTCTCAGATCCCCACACCCCAAGGCATGAACTCCCCCCTCCACACGCCCCCATCCCCCTCCAGATCAACAGATCTCTTGCTTTCTGAGTGGTCAGGGCATCCATCTTTCTCCCAACCCCTTGGATACAGCTGTCTCTGGACCAGATCAATGTGGACCAGCCCCTAATCCTGAAGGAACTGGATTGGGCTGAGCAGGGGCCTCTGCCATCCATTGGCTCTCTGCGCCCGCACTGGCGGCAGGATGTGTCCCTGGATTGCAAGATCTCACCAGAGGACAGCCATGCTCGTGCCTGCACTGCCTACTACTATGACCTGCTGCAGGGCACGCTCCAGCAGGAGGGGCTGCCTGAGACCATTGACCGCACCAAGGAGCCGCGTACAGGTGCATGCCTCCACCCCATCCTCTGGGGCTCCACAGCTCCTCCACTGTACCCCGGGTACTCAGGGCTGCCCTGCAGAGAGCTCTTTCTATGTTCCTCCTAGGGCAGGGATGGGGCAGGGTCCTTGCTAGGGAAGGATGTGTGGTGGGTATCAGGGTGTCCTCCAGTACTATTATATATGACCAGATGCCAGGCAGAGACGGGGTGGGGCTGGTTTAAGGCTAAGGGAAGGGAAAACAGGTCTGGATGCTGTGGCAGGGTAGCCAGGGCTGGGGATTGAACAGGTGGGGAGTGGGAAGGCAGGGTGGGCAAGGCTGAGGGTAGGGTGTGGCTGGGGGGGGGGGGGGTTCCTGGCTCATGCAGGGCTCATGTGTTAACCCCTTTCCTGTCTGTCCTAGGGTTCAGCTCCACGGAAGTGACCATCTGCATCCTAGGGTCCCCCACCTCGTACCTGTCTGTCCTACTGGAGGGTGGCTCCCAGTGCCCAGGTGGGTGCTGGGTCAGTGTGCTAGGGCCTTGTGCCTCGCCACCCCTGCCTGTGTGCTGGGGACAGTACTCTCCATTCTCTGGCCCTATCCTGATGAAGGGGGCATGAGGTTCAGCATCCCATACTCCCCAGTTCCCAGGACTGGCTTGGCTGTAGCCACCTCAAGACAGAGCCAGGGTGTCCTTGGTGGGGCTCTCTTTGTTGCCAAGCCCTTGGCTTGGACTCACTTAAAGCTGCTGGACTGACTCAGATGGGAACCAGATCCGAATGGTTTTACTAGATCCCCAGCTTGGTATGTGCTGCTCTCTGGACAGTGAGAGGGAAGAAGACTATTAGAAAGCACTCTCGTCACTTCTCTGCCCTGCTTTCTTCAGCAAGAGACTGAGTTAATAGGGTGGTTAGTGGGGGGTCCTTACAACAGGAGGCAGCCACTATTTCTTCTGCCCTTGCTCTGAGCAGCCAGGGGGACTATTTGCTGAGGTGGATTAACATGCAGGCCAAGGGCAGCCGGAGCATGTCCTTTGGCTCTGAGCCTCTGTTAGGCCAGCTGGAGCCAAGAGGATCCAGAGCTTATAGTGCCTGAGGGCTCCATAGGGCAGTGGGGAGGCAGAGAGAGCGGACCGTTCCCCTGTGGCAGGAGGCCACACGAGGGCTGAGAGAGCACTGGGTCTCTGTTGAAAACAGGGTTGGAGCAGAGCCAATAACATGCTTCTCCACACCAGATAGCTCCCTCTAATTGTCTGCTGACCTGGTGTCTGTACAGCCCCTCATTATACCCCACCCTCTGGACAGCAAGGGGGCAGAAGATGCCCCTCAATCCCCCTCCTCTTGCATCCAGTCAGCAAATCTTATAAACCAATTTTATTTCTCTTTTTCACCAAAACATATGTGCATGTGTATGTGTGTGGCCTGTTGGCCCTTGCACACCCCCCATCCATACATCCAATTAAAAAGGGTGCTACATTTTCCTTCCCCATTACCACATTCCCTAGACACGTAATCAGCACTCATGGCCAACAAGGAAGAAGCAGAAATGACACCCAAGGGGTCGTTTTTTTCTTTCATAAAATACAAAATAAATAAAGGAGGAAATTCCCAGGTTACAAGAAAAACAAAAGAGCTAGATCCTGTTCTGCCTATTAGCCATGTGATTTTGACTTAAGAACCTAAGTGCAATTCTATTCCACCCTGTTCAAGTCCCTGAAGATCCATTCATGCAACTACTTTTATAACACACTGTCATCTTACCCTTAAGACTATGACTCAATACAGGAGGAGGGAGACCTACCGATCTTTTTTACTAATAGTTTAGCAGGGACTGAAATGGGGTGGAATAGATATCTAAATGTGATCCTAAATCACCTTATTCACTTAATAAGTTGAATAAAATCTGGCTCACAATGTCTCTTGCTCTGAATGTACATTTAATAGATACTGTTGACTGAAACATTATTAGAACATCATAGTGTTGATTTTCCAGCATTGTAATAGGGAAGTGGAAAGCTTTAGGGAAGCTAACCCTCAAATGCTTAAGTTGAGAAATAGTGCATCTGCTCTAACCATTAACCTCTGACTTGTCCCTAGCTAAACCTGGGTGTTGGCAGACAGCTGTAAGTAGTGGAGTGAAGGCTGGATGAGGTAGCAGGGTATAATAGATCATTACCCATTGAGGGTGGCCCATCTTGAAGGGCCAAGTTAGGGCTGGCAAGGGGGTTGGGGTAAGAGGTTGGGTTGGAGTGGGGGAAGGGTTTAGGGTAAGAACATGCTTAAAGACAGATATTGGAACCTGAGAGATGCCTGTAAACTCTGAACTAACACCTGCTGCTGTGCTTTTGCAAGAGTTTTTGTTACAGATAGAGTAGATGCCACCAAGGGCCTGTAATGTAAAAAATTTAATCAAGCAAGGGGGAAGTTTAATCAGAAGTCATCTGTGCCCTATTCCGACAATGAGACTGGAAGGATCATTGTTCACAGCATTCTTCTGACTATTTCAGCTCCTCCTGCCTCTGGTGAAACTCTCCATCTACCAGAACAGGGAGATGACCCTGGCCAGGGCAACCTGGGTGACTATATGGGAATTTTCACATGTGCTCCAGGGGTGGGGAGCATTTTAATTAGAGTGGCTCTAATGAAAGTTCCTGGAGCATCTGGTATATCCACATCCCTGTGCTTCAAAATGGTGGCGGGGGTGCTTTATCTAAAGCTCATTGAACTAGCTTTAGTTAAAGTGCCCCGACACCATTCTGAAGCGCAGGGATGCTGATACACGAGACATGGAGGCTGGCTGGAGTGCAGTAATTACCACACTTCAGCAGACTTAATTAATTAAGTCTGCGCTGACATGCTGTAATTACAGCACATCAGAGCAGCCTTCAGGCTCATATGCAGGCATCCTATGAAACTGTCTTCCTGGCACTCCTTTGCACATGTCTCCAGGCAGAGTTTCACTGGATGGTGTCCACTGGCTTGGATACGTTTGAGAGGCCCTGGGTGCTGGCCAGTCTTCTTTGCTTGGTGTCCCCCCTTGGAGCTCTCATCACCCTGTGACCTTCATTCCCATCCCTGTTTTTTCATTTGCTGTCCTCAGTAATCAGGTGGTATGCATCTCACGGCCTCCTGGTAATCAAGGGAAGCTTAATAGTTTTCCTGGTAGGCCTACTCCACCATCCCATGGGCATAGCAAATAGGTCTGACTGTTTTAGTCAGGAGTTCCCATGTCTTTCTGTGCTGCAGCAGAGGCTTGCAAGGTGGCAATGGGGTTGCCCTGCTGCCAGGAACTCATCCTTAGGCATCCTGGTGAAAACCTGCCCCACATCAGCCAATTTACAAGCCTCAAACTCCTGCATGGCCTCAAGAGGGACTAAATTCAGCAGCTCCATTCCATCTGCACTTACCATGCTCCTTCCTCACAGGGCAACTGAATGTGCTTAAGCCCAGGGGTTGCCAGGACTGAGAATGATTCCCCTTGCCATTGCTGCCACAGACTGAAGTGTATGTGAGAGGGTGGGGGGAGCACAGCTGGGGAACTCAGCATGCCATTGGGAACAGGGGGGTCTGTTTGTCCTCTGCAGTCCATGACCCCGCTTCCCTCCCTGACTTGCTGGCACCCAGACCATGGGGCAGGAAGAAGGATGCAGCTGGTCTTAAAGGCCGAGTGAGGAGAAAGGAGGCAAGAACAAGAGGAGCATCACAAGAGCCAGTTGGGGAGGCAGATGACTGGGACAGGAATATGGGGCATTGATGAAGGAGGGAGGAAGTCTAAGACCCTAGTGAGGGGTAGGGATGATCAGTGCTTCTGGTAGGGGGCAGGAGTAGGGAATAGGAAGTGTGAATATGATAGGGAAAGGGGGAGCAGGAGGAGGGAGGGCTTGTGGGGCCTTGCAGAGGACACTTGGGGGTGCATTGGTGTGAGTGGGACTGGAGGAGGGAGTCTAGGAGAGGTCCTTGGGGTGGGGCACCTAGCCCTGGTAGGGCTCTCCCTGCTGGGCACTTGCCAGGCTGCTGTGGGCACTCTGATTTACAGCCCACCTCTGGGGTTGGGGGGCAGTAGGAGCCCAGGGACTCAGGCCTCAAGCATCGTATCTCCCTGTACTCTCCCTGGCCCAAGTAATGTGCCACTCTAGAGCATGCTGGAGCCCCCACACATCTCTCCCTGCCTCAGTACACCAGAGCATGAGGAAACTGTCTGGGCTTCAGGCCTCAGAGGAGCCCAGGTTCCCCCTTGCCCCCTGAAATGGTTTTTATGAACTCTCAAATCTCTCCCTTATGTAAAAAGTTTCCCTGCAGATGAGCAGCCCTCTCTGCTAGGAGAGGAGCCTCTTCCCCACCTCCCTGCCCTGGCCCCCTTCCTGCTGTTCAAGCTCTGTGGCTTTAAGCCTTGGCATTGGCACCTGTTTCCTTTGTGTCCTGTTTCAGGATTTTCCATTCTGCAGAGGGGAGGGAGGAGATCTTCATGTGGGATGGGATTGTGTCTTGAGGGGCCTCATTCCATTAGGCAAGTACAAGACTCTCTCCTGCTTCTGGCCCCCACCAGCCCTGGTTGGGGGTGTGAGGCAGCACCTGGAGAGTGGCTGGGAACTCCTGGTCTCAGCCTGGAGTGGGGGCTGCACAGACTCCCTCCCTGAAGGGCCAGAGGGTGAAAGGGTGAGGAGAGGCATTGGCTGGTGGGGGAAGATGGGGACGGGCAGAGGTGGAAAGGCATGAGTTGGTATCTGGGGACATGGGCTGGAGGAGGAGCAGGTGGATAGGGGTGTGGGAGGAGAGACTAGAGGGAAATGGGCAGGGCAGAGGGGGATGGGCTGCTAGAGGAGTGGGGCAGGGACAGTGTAGGGATGCCCAAGTCTGGCTTTGCTGATTGACATGCCAGCCTCTTTGGCTCTGCTGTAGTGTGGGTGGATGTGGGGTTGCTCCTCCATCATCCTTGCCTGGCCTCGAGCAGCTGCAGAGACTGGAGTGTGTCCCCCAGCATGACCTTGTCCCCTTCAGGTCTCAGAGCTGGCAGGCTTGAGCCAGGCCCGGGTGTGGGGGCTGTCTGTCTCTCTGCACAGCAGTTGTTCGCGCTCCTGGCACTCTCCCCGCCTGGCTCCAGGGCCTGGCTGTAGGTAACTGAAGCCCAGCAGCTCCAGTTTCCTTTGGCCCCAGGCTGAGTCCTTCCTGTGTCCAATTCCTTTGCCCTTCTAGCAGCAGGACAGAAAGCCTTGGCCTGGCCAGGAGCTCAGCTGGGAAACCCAACCAGGCGATTAATCGGATTAATCAGTGAGCGAGGGCCTGGCCTGACTCCAAGGGCTTTTATGCAAGTGCCTAACAGGCAATGCAGCCACCTCTAGGGTGGAATCAGCTGCTGATATCACCATCCTGCAGCAACAGCATGCAGAAAGCAGAGAGGAGGAGGGCTGGGACAGAACATGGTGCCTAAGCACAGCTTAGGTGCAATAAAGGGATTGAAATGTGACTGTGCTGGAACAGGGCTGCCCGTGTGGGCTGTCTGAGGGCAAGAAGGAACTGCTTTGTGTCTGGGTAAGATGGTGCCTCTGGCAATAGCATAGTGCTCCGTAGCGCTGCCCTGGGGCAGAGGGGCCAGGGGAGAGCCCCCCATCTAAATGCACTTCCCATCTCCCCCTAACCCCACATTGGGACATTGCCAGCAGCTGGTTCCCCATTTAGTCTCTAGCAGAAATCAAGCCAGTACCTGTCTAGTTTGTGAAGTGGGATGCATCCATGTGCTGGGGAGGAGGGGGGAAGTGAATGTTAGTGGTGTTTGGTGATGTCATGGTGGCTGAATGGTGATATAACACTGCCCATCTGCCTGCTCCACCAGGTAGCATGCTGCTGTGCCTGTCCCCCTGCTGGCTCTCCAAGGTGCCGTCGTTATTGCGCCCTGGGGAGTCATCCCTGCTGGTCTCCAAAGCCATCTCCTTCGAGCAGGGTGGGCGCACATTCCTGGAAGAGTTCTCGCCCCCGCGCCGTGTCACCTACTTCACGGGCTCCTTCGGGCCCTGCAAAGAGCACGAGCAATCAGCAGGGGAGCTGGCCCGTGACCTGGACTGTCCCACGGGGGGCTCGGGGGAGCTGGCCCGCCTGCTGGAGGACAAGCTGCTGACACGCCAGCTGCTGGATGCACGGGCACAGGTCGGGGTGCCGCCCACACTGGCCTTCACCTTCCAGCGCCCACAGCTCCTGCAGGGCCTTGCTGCTCAGCGCTCCTTGCATGTGGTGGAGCTGAGCGGAAAGGAGGGCCAGGAGAACCTCGTCCAGGAGGAGGTCGGTGCCTTCCTACAGGGTGGCGCCATGGAGCCCTACAGTCAGGTGAGGGAGGGCTCCTAGTATGGGGAGGGGGCTTTTTGACTATGTCAGGGCAGGCAGTTGGCATAGGAGACCTTTCAACCAGGTTGGGGGGGCATGCAATAGAGGAC
>NW_005842710.1:526799-528307 GCF_000455745.1 Alligator sinensis
GGGGGGGCAGCCCCAGAGCCAGCCCAGAGGGTGCCAGGGAACAGCACGAGCGGACCCCATCCAGGAAGAGAGGGTCAGGGAGGGGAGTACAGCCCTGGCCTTTTTGCTGAGTGCCTTTGTTCCCCCTGCAGGTAGTGGTGAAGCCGTCGGGCTGGCGCTGGAGCGGGGCGCACACGGTGAGCTTCCATGTCAAAGTGGAGCAGGCTGCCGTGCTGCAGGCTGTGCTGGCGCTCCTGGAGACCCTGGAGGAGGAGGAGAGCGCCTTAGTGGAGGCCTTCATTCCTACCGCCCGCTTCACCCAGTTCAGCAGCCCTGACAACAGCTCCTTGTGTAAGAGACACCAGAGCTGCCCCCTGCTTCTGTGACCAGAGGGGCTCATGCCTAGTCCACCCCCATGCTGCCACCGTGGTGGCTGGGGGACCCTGCCCTGAGTGTGGCATTTGGAGCTGGCACCCCTTGGGGGTGGACTGTGGACGGGGAGAACTGGCTTGCAAGTTGCTGGTGGCTTGGGAGGTGGCTTGGGAGAGGTTTGCCTGCTATATTGCAATCC
Source organism: Alligator sinensis (assembly GCF_000455745.1). NCBI lineage: Eukaryota > Metazoa > Chordata > Crocodylia > Alligatoridae > Alligator > Alligator sinensis. Next base: position 527,350 of record NW_005842710.1, read on the forward strand.
CCGAATCCTCCAGGGCAGGGGGTGGCTTCCGTTTTGGACCCTTAAAAACCGTGGGACGAAGAGGGGTGGCTGCCATGTTGGAATCCCAGTATCCTTTGGAGAAGCGGGGGCAGCTGCCGTCTTTGAAACTTTGGATCCCACGAGGCAGAGGAGGCCGCCCTGTGCGGCGAGTTTGCATGAAACCCGACACCATTTCTTTCTCTGCCCCCCTCGCTGCTTCTCTCCATCTCCTGCCACCCCCCGCCTCCTCCGTTCCTCCACTCCTCTGCTTTTCACTCTTTTCTCTTCTGTCCCTTCCATCCCTTTCCTTCCCCTCCCCCCCCCATCTCCCCCTCTCTCTTCTTTTACCCTCTCTTATCTTCCCTCCATCTGTCCTCTAACCCCCTTCCTGCCCCCTTCCCTTCCCCTCCCACCTCTCACCCCTCGCCCCTCCCAGGCAGCACATCTCCGAGGCCCAACCTGGCGATCCGGATCTGCACAGTCGTCTGCAGATCCTGGGCAGACCAGCCTCTGCTGACCAAGGTAACGGGGCAGCCCAGAACACACGCCCCTCCCTATCTCTGCAGCTGTCTGAGCCTTTTGTATCACCCCCGAATGTCCTGCACCAGGGGGAGAAGGAGCCAGTGACCCCGTCCCACTCAGACTTTGACCAGGGATGGTGAATGGGCTGGGGAAGGACCAGGCTCGGACGGGCCGGCTCCAGAGATTTCAAAAGCGGCAGGCGTTCTAGGATTGTGGCCAGAGGGGCCGCACCTAGTCACCATCCTTCTGCCACCACTATGGTGGTTGGGGGACCTTGCCCTGGGTGTGGCATTTGGAGCTGGCACCCCCTGAGTGCCAGCTTTTCCTCCTAGGATTTTTTTTCCACCCAGTATGCAGGACTTTTCATCCCAGAGCGCATGGATCAGATCCTGTCCCATGGAAGGGGAGACTTGGATGCTGAAGGGAAAAGAATACA
>NW_005842710.1:528336-552460 GCF_000455745.1 Alligator sinensis
TGATGTATGCAGCTTTTGCTCTCTGGGGTGTGCCAGCTCTGAGTTGGACCCAGGGCAGGGCAAGTGGCTGGTGCAGAGAGTTGGAGAACAGGATCCAGGGTCTTCCCCACAACTTGGTCAAGAATGTGTAATGTGATGGACAATAATCCCACTGCTTCCTGCTGCTTGGGATCTGAGGTGACCATTGCACCCAAGCCAGTTAGCGGGAGGGGCTGTTTATGCCTCTTTGCTCTGCTATCTCTGGTTTATCTGTCAAGGGCACCAGGATGAGTATCATTGGTCTTGCACTTGCCCCCGCTGTTCGGTTAATACAGCTCCTTTCCCTTCCCCCTCATCTGTGTATATGATACATCCCACTTCCTGAGTGGGAGGAAAGAGCTGCAGCCAGTCAGGGTCCTGGAAGGGTGAGGCAAGCAAAGCATCAAATTGGGTAGCTGTGAAGTCATTCGGTTTGATGACATCACAGGAGCACTGGGCATGGTCAGTGGTGGAGAGGCATAGGTTTTTATGGCTTTGGGTTTTGTCCCCCTCTCCCTCCCCAGGTGGTGTGTGGCATGGGGCGGGCTGATAAGCCCCTGAAGCACCAAGCAACAGTGCCCCAGACCTTGGAGAGCAGCCTGCAGGAGTGGGGCATGACAGACGAGGCCCAAATAACAGCCATCCGTGCCCAGATCAAGCAGAAGGCCGAGGCTGCCATGAGGGCCTTCATGGAAATGGAGGCAGAGCTCTCGGTGGAACAACGGGGGGGCCGTAGGACCCAGACCGATGTGATTGGTGAGCTGCCCTGTCACTCGTCCCCTGACCATTTAGAGGACATCACAGATTGATGGGGTGCTTTAGAATCAGCCAGCTGGACATGGGGATCCATCTAACCCATTATCTTTTCTCCAGCAGTGCCAGGACCTGCTGCTTCAGGAGAAGGTGCAAGCTGCCCCTTACTGGGCAACTCTGAAATAAGCTGCCCCCAGGGAAGGTTGCTCCCCCAGCCCTGTCCACCAGTGGCACCTCAAAGCTGAACTGTAGTATTTCCCCTTTAATGTAGCTCTAGAGGGTTGCAAAATCTATAGGTATCTTCAGGTAATGTGTCTTTGTGGATAGGCACTGCACTAGGTCTCTGGGGATCTGAGTTCAGTTCCCAGCTCTGCTGCTAGCCTGTCAGGAGAGCAGGGATAACTCACTTCTTCATCCTCTGCCCTGCTTTCTCTACCTGTATAAGACAGTCATTGGCCGCCTTTATAGAAACCCAAGGAAAAGCTGTCAGAGAGCAAGGTAGTATTGTACAAATGCCCAGTTATCCTTCTAAACATTCTGCTGAGTTCTTGATCTCAGTGAGATCTTTTAGCAAGGAGTCCCATAGGGGACATCATGTCCTTCATCTGTTATGGACTGGCCATTTTTAGTCTCCTTTGTGTGTTTATAATGAGAGAAAAGGAAGGGATGATCCCAGATTCACCATCTGTACTGCATTCATTATTTACTGTGCTCCCCCTCCTTTCCACAGTCTCTTGAGAGCTTTTCCAATTATTTGGCCATGGTTGTCACCACCTATGAATGCCACCTCCTACCCCACCACTGATGGCTTAGCTGGTATTGCACATCGTGGGAGACCATGCCATTGACTATAGACATATATTCATAGTCTCCATCTTATTCCTCATATACTCTGATAGCTTCAGGGGCTTGTTTGATAGTAGCCCAGCAATTCTCAGCCAGGGTGTGCAAATACCTACACGTGATTTGCAAAATAAAGCCAGAGAGTTCAAATTGGAGCCCATTAAAAACATTCTGATCTGGTGTGGGCTTTCTGAGTTCTTTGTAACTGAAGAATCGCTCATTATTTTTCCATAGTCAAAAAACAAATGAAAACTAAGAGCTGACCTTTTCTGAAGGGTGTTTTGAGTCTACTGAGGGGTTACTGGAGTCTAAAAAGGTTGAGAATCACTGCTGTAGCCATATAAGGAGCAGATTTTTTTCTTGCCAGCTAGCCACAACATTGCTCCAGGTGTCTTTCCTAAGTGCTTGTAGTTACCTTAGGTAAAGAGCATCACAAATGCATTCCACTGCATCTATGGTTGAACATATCCATCTGTTGTAAGGCAGCTGCCTGTTGTCCAAGGTTGCTTCTGTTCCTTCATAGTTCTTCACTGTTGTCCTTGCTCTGAACTAACCAAAGGAAGCTGGGGCCAGAGCCAGTTCCATCTGTTAGGTGCCCAAGTGTGTTCATATTCCACCCTCCTTGAGTCCTTAAAAAATAGTTAATTCAAGAAGTGGAGGGGTTCTTCTCCTGTTCCCTACATTTATCGATTTAGTTTTTTGACTGAGTTGTTGGCATGTTACAAAGATAGGCACATTAACGTGTTTTCAGCAGGGTGGAATAGGATTGTGCTTAGGCATCGAATAGGTGGCGTAGGATCTGGCCCTGGGAGTCTTCAGTGAATATTGCTCCCCAAGATGCTATCTCCCTGTTCTACCTCATTCCATTTGTCCTTTGTCCCAAACAATTAGTCAGTATTCAAGGCCTTATGGGGTTGTTTAATTTTGGATGAGAAATTGGTAGGTTTGGTGCATTCTGATGTAACTTTGTTTATTTACTAAGAATGGAAACAAAGTCCTGTTCTACTGGACACAGAAGAAGCAAATTAGCAGCAGGCTCTTTCCTTTTCAGAAATCCCCATGTCTGCCATTTCAGTGAGCCTTGTGTCCGAGAAGCTCTGTCTCTCTGCTTCCTCTGAGTCTTCTTCACAACTCCTTCTCTTATGCTGTAAATAGACATGGCAGTTGTCCCAGTAATAGAAAGTCTGCTTGTGGGATCCTACAAGTCCCTTGCCCTGCTTCAGGTCCCTCTGAAGTACGCAGGATAAAATGTGCTAAGGCTTTCTCCCAGGACATGGCTGTGTGTGTCTGTAAAGCTGTTGTGGCTCATTGCACAGGCAGGCCAGCCAGGGTGCATGCTCTTACTGGCTTCCTACTAGCAGAAGAGCAACAGTGCAGCTTGGAAGGATGACCTGTGAATGACGATGCTGTGCCTGTTTAGATCTGGGTCAAACCCACGTCAAATGAGTTGTCTATTTACACCTCTAGGTTTCTGCCTGTAACAGCCTACAGGCTGCAAAACCAGTCCCCTAGTCCCTGCATTTGCAAGCAGGGAACCACTTGTGCTCACACTCTAGCTTTCACTTGCCATGGACCTTGGATGACCCCTTCTTTATCAGATGGAGATGGCTACAAACAGGCGGGCTTAATTGTTTCTCCGTTCCTAGAAGTGCTTGGCACAGCCACTGTTTTTACCAAGGTCTCTGCATAATGTGGAGCAAGGACACCTTGATGGCTTTCCACCTTTCAACACTACAGTAACTAAACAACCGTAATATGGAACCTCATGGCACCCTTATGCTATTTCTTCCTACTCCTTCTCTCACTATCTCCAAGCCAGTATCTTGAACCACCATGATGCTTTGCCTCTCATGAGTATTTATTTTTTTCCTTTTTCAAGGGTTTTTTTCAAAATTCTTTGGAACGTCCAAGTAAATTACCTCAGTCAGTTTTTGTTGGACCTTTTTTGTAGATGCATACAAGGAATTCTACTAGATTAGCATGGCATTTTTTTTTCCTTTGCAGAAGTTGATGTTCTTGCTATGATAAAATCTAATTTTATCATTCTGCTTTTAATTATCATTCCAATCCATTTCTCCTGGGATAGCCTCTCAGGGCTACATTACCAGGATCCTTTTTGTTTTGTAGAGTGCTGACTTCTTTCTGGTGCAGCAACCAGATGTCAAGGGTATGTATTTTAAGAGCAGCTCAGCTACTTCATCTTCCAATTCCTTGAGAGTTCCATAGTGAGTCAGAGTGTATTAATTTGCTTAATGGATCAAGCCCTCCTGTTCCCCAGCAGTGTCTCTCACCAGGGGCCGGGGAGGGGTCCCACCTCTGTGCCATGTGCCACCATTTCACATACACTCGTGACTGTTGCCTTGATGCCACCATTTCTCTTGCAGGTGTGGATTTTCTGCTGACCTCGTCAGAAGAGGTGCTGCAGCTGGTGGCCCTGGAGATGAACTCCCAGCTGTGCCTTGAGACCTGTGCTCTCTTTGAGTCCATGGGCCAGGCAGTGGGGGTGCCGAGGGGGTCGTCCCAACCCCTGGTGGAGACAATGTTGCGGCGTGCGCAGTGCCACCTCATGGAGGGCAAGCACGTGCTGGTGATCGGGGCTGGAGGAGTCAGCAAAAAATTCGTCTGGGAGGCGGCCAGGGAGTACGGGCTAAAAGTAAGATGCGGAAACCCGGCCCTAGGCTGCCCGGCGCAGCCCTCGCCCCCATTATTACCCCCAGCACGGAGAAGGGCCAAGGGACATGGCTCGCCATAGCAGCTCCCAGAGGGACCCTGCCAGCGTGACATGGCCTGCAACAGGGGAGAGTGGAGGTGGATGGCTGCTGTGGAGGCTCCTCCCTGCATCCCAGCCATGGGGATGCCTCCTCTCCCACATCCCAGCTGGATAGAAACCCCCCTTTCCCCTAATCTCTCACAGCAGGGCTGCCTTAGCACAGCCCAAGTTCTGGCTCAAAGGGAAACTGTTTCTCCCAGGGTGAGCATCTTCCTCATTTCTCCTGACCTTGGGTCTGGGCAAGGCTCCGAGGGACCTGGGGTAGATGCAGGGGGCAAGTGGGGCTCCCTGAGGCTCCAGCTTTCCCAGGCCACCTGGACCTGAACAGCCTGGCCCTGCCCCTGCCCTGGGAAGGAAAAGCCTGAAGCATTAGCTGCATTATCCATGGTTGCTCATCTGTGCAGGGGGTTGCTTCATCTCTGTCACAGCTCAGATCCCTCTACTATTAAGGGGGATGGGAACAGGCAAGAGGATAAATCAAAAACACCCATAATGGAAAATACCCTTAACTCTGCCCCTAACGTCTTCCCTCCCATCAGCCCCAGTCTGGCGCTCAGCCCTGGGTAACTGGCACATGCATGCTTTCCCTCTGCCAGCCAGGAATTTGACTTGAGAACTGTGGCTCTTTTTAAATTGCTGGGAAGGGTTACACAGTCTTGGCCCTGGCTGCACCTGCTGATTGCCCATCATGTTGCCCACTGCTTGTACCTCAGTGGGCTTTGGAGCTATCTTGGCATGTGGGGAGGAGGGAGAAAATACTGCTGAGATAGGGATTTAGGAGCTGGAAGGACGGAGGACAGACAGGGCAGGAGTGGTGGGAAGGGATTTAGGGAAGGGACATGAGTGCTTGACTCCAGGCAGAATGGAGAACCAGGCCTTGGGGACCTCCGTGGGGCTCCCACTACTCATAGCTTTGGGATGCTGCACTGTGACAAACCGTAATGGAATGGTCTGTGTCCCAGACCTAGCTTCACTTTTCCTGTTGGGCGTAGTGACTTTTGGCCTGGCTCATCTCCAGCACCACAGGAATGGGGTAGAGGTGACAAAATGCTACCTCTCCTGCAACTGCAATCCTGGAGTGGCAGGGTATTTTTGCCAAAGCATAAGCACCAAGAATTAAGAATGGTGAGAGTGCTAGTAACCAGAGTGAACAACCCAGTGCAGCGGGGAGCAACGTACAGACTCCCCATTGCTGGGCTATCAGAGCATCAGCCCCATGATACCACTGTCATTGTACTCCAGAATCAACGCACATTGGCCTTGCAATTATTGGAGAGAATTAGCACACCTTCATAGGGCCGGCTCGCAGCTCCATCAGGACCAAGAGCCAAAGCCCCAGCATGGGACCCAAGCAAGTGGGCTCAGCTCAGAGGGGTGGGGGCTAGCAGCCACTCCCGGCAGCCCTGTGGCCTTTGACCCCACTGTGCCAGCTGTGGGTAGCACGCTGTGGGGGTCCCTCCACTCCTCTAAGGTGTGGGCTTGAGTGGACTGCCACATGACCGCCCCCCACCCCTTTCATGGAACAGCTTTCATGGAACAGGCTGTCACCTCCCCACTGAGGGCCAGGAGTGCCGCACAGAACAAGGGGTCTCCCCATGTGGGTCTGTGGCCCAAGTGAGCCCTTTGATTCCCCCCACCCATCCCGGGTTTTCCATTTTCCTCCCTTCTCTGGCCACAAGTGGGTCATTCCAGTCTCCTCCTGCAACACCAGTGTGTCACATTCCACTTCCCCACTCTTGGAATCCAGCCACAAATGGACCCATGGCTTGGACTATCCCATCCTCCCCGGCAGTGGTGCCTGTGGTGCCCACAGTATGTGGATTGCTCAATTCTCCTCCCCCCACCTTCATCACTGGGCGGGGACATGCATGGATTGCTTGGCACATGGATCCTTCCATCCCCATTGCATGATGGGGTGATGCACAAGGCCAGGCTGTTGACTCTGCTATCTGCCCCATGCCTGGAGGACAGCTGGGAGGGAAATGCTCCATTATTCCTCCCTTTGCCACAAAATACGCACACAGTGGGATGTGGATGTTCAAGGACCATCCCATTTTGTAGTGCCAGCAAGGAGGGGGAGGGGGGGGGGCTTTCCCACCTCCATGTTAGTGACCCCTGCTTGATCTCCCCCTCCTCTTTGCATCTTCCCACTTCTCTTGTGTGTGTGTGTGTGCGCGCGTGCGTGCACGCATGTGTGTGTGTCTATGTTTCTCCCTCTACCCTCCTGTCTCTGTACCCCCTTCCCTCCCCCACCCCATCTTTGCTCCAGATCCACCTGGTGGAGTCGGATCCCAACCACTTTGCCTCCCAGCTGGTGCAGACCTTCATCCACTACGACAGCACGGACCACAAACGGGATGAGGAGCACGCCCAGCGTGTGGTAGAGCTAGTGCAGGAGCGGGGCCTGCACCTTGATGGCTGCCTCTCCTACTGGGATGACTGCATGGTACTGACGGCTCTGGTGTGCGAGCAGCTGGGCCTGCGCTGCAGCCCCACAGCTGCCATGCGGGTGGCCAAGCAGAAGAGCCGCACCCATCAGCACCTGCTGCGCCGGCGCAAAGATGCCCCTCGGGGCTGGCCCTCCACTGCCGTCTATGCCGTGCCCTGCTGGCATCTGGAGAGCCAGGCTGATGTGGAGCGAGCCGCCCACCACCTGTCCTTCCCAGGTGTCATGAAGCTGGAGTATGGGGCAGGTGCTGTGGGTGTCAAGTTGGTGGAGGATGCCCAGCAGTGCCACCTGCACTTTGAGAAGATCTCCCAGGATCTGCGGGAAGACACCGACCACCCGGGCATTGGGCTGGGCTGGGGCAATGCCATGCTGCTCATGGAGTACGTGTCAGGCACAGAGCATGATGTTGACCTGGTCATCTTTGAGGGGCGTATGTTGGCTGCCTTTGTGTCCGACAACGGGCCCACACGTGTGCCCTGCTTCACAGAGACAGCAGCCAGCATGCCTACCTGCCTGCCATCTGACCGTGAGGCCCAGCTGGTGCGCGCTGCCTACCAGTGCTGCCTCGGTTGCGGCCTCACTGATGGTGTCTTCAATGTGGAGCTCAAGCTGACAGCAGCTGGGCCCAAGCTCATCGAGATCAACCCCCGCATGGGTGGCTTCTACCTGCGCGACTGGATCCGTGAGGTCTTCGGCGTGGATATCATGCTGGCTGCAGTCATGGTAGCATGTGGCGTGGCACCGCTGCTGCCCACTTGGCCCCAGCCCCGCACTCACCTGGTGGGAGTCATGTGCGTGGTGTCACAGCACATGCAGGCTCTCAAGTCCACTGCCAGTCTGGAGACGCTGCAGGCCCTGCACGAGGGCGGTGTTGTTCGCCTCAACCTTCTGGATGACAAGCTCATCTCCAGAGAGTATGAGGAGCCCTACTGCAATGTGGCCTGTGGTGGCCCCAGCCGCCACGAGGCCTGCCTCAAGGTGCTAAGCATCTGCCAGGCCCTGGGCATTGACTCGCCCCAGTACCCAGTGGCCCACTTCCTCTCCCACTTCAAATAGCCCCTGGGGAGCCCCTGGGGATGGGGGGCAGGGCCAGGCCACAGCAAGGCCCTTATGAGCCCCTGACCCTCCATCCCCAGTGTCTCTCCCCTCCTCTCCCCCACGGTGAGGGCCCCATGGCTTGTGTTATGTGGCTCTCCCCTACCACCTAATAGCCTATCATCTCTCCCCCAGCCCCTGGGCGGTGGTGTTTGGCTGGTGGGATTGCAGCCACACAACATGCATCCTGCTCCCCCATCAGGTCCCCCTAACTCCCAGTTGCCCTGTCCCACCCTCAGGAGCAACCTCCTCAGCAGGGAGTCCTTCCCTGTCCATAATCACCTCTGTCACTGCTACCTGCCCCAGTCACATCTGTTCCTCTGTTGGCTCCTGGGTGCCATGGAGACCATGCCTGACAGCTCTGAGATGGGCTTGTGGGGCACAGACCCTCCTGCACCAGCCCGGGATACGAGCTTCATGTGGCCCTGGTTGGAGGTTTGGGGTGTGGGCTTGGAGTCTTCAGGTGTGGAGACTTCAGGCTGCCAGTGACCGTACAGTAACAGCCCACCCAAAGCCCCAGGCTCATTGCCACGATATGCAAAGCCCCCTATGCTCATTAGCCTACCTACACACACTAACTGCCCTGTGTGCAGCTTTCCCCATGTTTGTCTATGCCCTGCTCTACCAAAGGAGCCCACACTGTGTCCCAGCTTTGACCCCACTAACCACCCCCTGCACCTCTCCTCAGCCTCCAGAACAACCCAAGCTGGGATGCTGGATAACCCCAGGAGCTGGCGATCCTAGTTCAGCCAGCCGGAGAGACAGCCTGGCATGAACGTGTGCCCCTTGACACCCAGAGGAGCCAGCACTGTCCAGGGCAGTATCAGGGACTTCAGAGCAACCCTGCAAATAAGCCAGCTTGTTCAGCCCCAGTGCCCATGAGAGACCCTATATAAACAAACCAGCACACCTAGTGCCCAGCATGAGCCTGCAATAAAAAAAACCAGCACTCAGGAGTGCTAAAGGGCATGCTAACCAGTAGGCGTATCCTAGAGCAATAACAGGGCTCCAGAGTGACCCTGCAGTAAAAACCCAGTGCCAGTGCAACCTGGATATAACAGGCCAACTGCAGAGTGCCAGAGCAATCCAGTGATAACAGCCCAGTGCTACCAGTCCCAGTGGCCTGAAGGATGGGGCAACAGCAAAAACTAGTGTGTGTGTCCCTACAAAGCACAGAGTGGACAGCCCCAGTGCAATTAAAAAATGAATGCACGCAGCTGGAGTGACCCTACAATAATGAACTACAAGCCTGAGTGACCCTCACTAACAAGCCAGCCCCCACATCCTCAGTAACTATACGGTAGCAAAACTGTTCTCTATTGGGACATTACAATAAGAAACCAACACATGCTGTCTTAGTGACCCTACAATAACCAACTAGTGGTTGCAGCACCAGCACCCCCAGCTGACTGTCAGGTAATGAACTAGTGCCCTAAAGTAGCCCTACAGTAACAAACGATCACAGACTTCCCCGATGACTAGAATAACAACTCATGCCTTGTGTGATCCTACAGTAACAACCCTTAAGGGACCCAACAATACCAAGTCCATGTATGCCACCTAAGTGACCCTACAGTAACAAATTGACAACTCCAATAACCAGCTAGTACACCTAGTGTCCCCTGTGACAGCACCAAAACAACCAAGCAGAGGAGAACGGGTCTGTATTGGAAACTGGTTTGGTGTCTCTGCCGCTCTAAAAGTGCACATGCTCCTGCTGCCTCCCCCACTCATCATGGTGAGAGCAAGAGTTGATGAGGTCACTAGCAGGTGATGACATCATCAACTGAGAGGAGGAGCAGCTGGAAGTTTGTGCTGTCTTAAAGGGGGCAGAGACCCTGAGCCAAGACGGCTGGAGGAGGGTGGGAGTCCATCGTTGGTGTCTCCATGGAGCCCAAGGACAGGTGCCGGGGTGGGCCTGTCCTTCAGTCAGCCTGGCCCAGAGACCTTGTGACACCTCCCACCTCTATTGTCCTTCCGCTGCCTCTAACCAGCAGCAGCTTGAGGCGGGTGGACAAAGTAGTCCCTCCCCAATAAAAAGCCGTGTGAAAGGAGGTGGGTCCATGAAGCATTATTCACACCTGGGCTGCCAGGGGCCAAAGACAGATCCAGAAGAGAAGGAAGATGGAGAGGCAGAAGGATCCAGGATCTGCTGAAAACTCAAGAGGCACTGTCAGTGGCCTCTCTCCTCCAGATCCACTGTCTACAAGGGAGCCCCAGCACCTGTCTCCAGTCCCCTGGGGCTCTTAGAGCCCCCAAGCTCTGTCTCCCAGCCTGGAGGATCTTTCCAGAGGGGCAGCAGCAGGCATGGTGGAGACTGGTTTCCTCCAGTGCCCCACACTTTGGAGGGATACCCTCCCCCATGCCGGTGCTGCTAAGCCCCAGGCACTCTGGGGTCTCTGATCCTGATTTGCTGCCCAGACCACAGCAGCTTGTCAGTCCCATCTAGCTTAGATGCATCTTTCTGCTTCTGTCCAGGCTGATCTAACCCAGAGTGTCTCTTCCCCTTGCATCCCTTGGCCAGCTGACCACCTGTGAGCCACCGCCCCTGACAATGCCCTTCTTCCCCTCTCCCTCCAGTATCCACGCTGTACCAAGGAGACTAGGCTGAGCTGATCCTCCTGCCTGTGGTGTTTTCTCTGCTGGAGGCCTACCCAGTCTCCCAGGCAGCACAGCCCTTGTCCCATGGATGCCCAACTCTCCTGCTGGCCCCATTCCTCCTAAATACCCTGTAACTACTCAGGCTTTGCCAGATGCTCTTGGGATGCCCTTCATGCCTCCCTGGGGCAGCCCCTCTGGACCTGGCCCCCTGAGGCCATTCACTCAAGTCTGGGGCTGGTAAGTGGGGATGGCTCTTACAAGTAAGCCCAAAGCATGTATGCATTTGTGTAATATGACACAAAGTTGCCCTTGCAGAAGTGCTGCCATTGTTATCCCCCTAGAGCAGGTCAATTATAGGGAAAGCTGCACTCAGCTCCTACCCCACCAGCTGGGGAAGAACTGGAGGCCCTAAACCTTTCACCTGCCTGCAGGGCTAGGACAGGAGCAGGGAGTTGCCAGCTACTGTGGCTGTAGGCCAGTCACCCCACCTGTAGGCTGAGGGCACATTTGTCTTTTAAGGCCATCTTCCCTCCAGAGCACTAACCTGCAGACAGGCCTCGGACCTTCCAGTAGAACTGGGCTGAGCTTAGCTGGGAGCCAGCTCTGTGCAGGGAAGGCTGGTCAGTGGGGGATAGGGCCCAGCTCATTCCTGCAACCCTATTTGCATTTTCTGGGCTCTCAGCACTAAATGGGTGCCTGGAAGTCCCAGCTGGAGCAAGTTTAATGAGTATGAGACTCAGTGCATCAGCAACCTGTCTGCACTAGGGTTGCCCATGCTGGTCAGGACTTTGCAGTGCCTGGGGGGATAACAGGGGGCAGTGGGGATAATTGAGATCTGGCTGGGAGAGGGGGATGAAATGATTCTTACCCACCTGGTCTGAGCTCAGCCCCCTCACACTATAGAAAGGTAAGTACTACCCTTGCGCAATTATATTAGAACGTCTCAAGATGTTTGAATGCATGGGGTTAGAGTACTGTCAAAGCTGGCCCCAAGGCAGTACTAGGGATCACTGCACTACAGAGGGTGTTGGCTCAGCAGAGGCATATTCTCTTCTAGGCCATTGCTCATGTTAGTTCCAACATTAATGGGCCCTCAACCTCTCTCTGCCCCAAATCCTCCTCTAAAGAACTTTATCTGTTTTCTATTTATGTGCGTTACATCCTTCAGACTGATGGTCTACTGCTGGCCCCATTGCCCCCCCCGCCCCAATCTGTTCCCTGCCACATGGAAGCAAATACCAGTATCACCTTTCAGGTGAGCTTTCCAGTGGTGAAGAAGTTGGCAACATGAGCATATTTTAAGCCCAATTTGCTTTATTAACACACACTGCTCATGGCACAGAGATGGTTACAAACAGCACAGAAGGCATGCAAACAGACCATCTTCCAGGGATCTCAGCCAAGTACCAATGCACAGCTCCGAGGGAGTAACGCTCTTTCCAGCACTGATGCAGGGCAGAGAACAAACTGTCCTGCTGCCTTCCCTGCCCATCAAACATTTATATAACTAAGAGCTAGCAACCCAGCATGATTTGCCTAACACTGAAAACTTACTCTCACACTAAGTGTAGAGAAAACCTTATATAGGTTTTTATCTGCACGGGAACCTCAGGAAATGTTAATCTGAATTACTTAAAGGTCTGGCTTTAAACTACATTAAATCCCAGTGTGGACAGAATTAAAGTAGTTTTAGTTCAATTTGCTCTAGAATGGAAATGAGCTTGAGCAAATGGAGGCCACTTTCATTCTGCATAAGAAGGTCCACACAAGGTTTTAATGCAATCCAATCCATTCACCTGGAAGTTAATTCAGATTAGTTTTCTTGTGTGCCCCAGTGTAGACAGGCCCTGAAAAAAGAAACTGGGAAGACCATATAACCATGCCACCTGGTGGCTGCCCCTGGGATGAGTTCACCTGGCCCGATTTAACCCTTTCCTCCCTCGGTTACACCGTCTCAGGATGGGCTTGTGCCTGGGACAGAGGAACAGAATAAATCATCTGATAAATCTTCCAACCATGGTGGCGCGCAGACAGGACCAGGTCCAAGGGAGTGCTCTGCTCTGAGAGCTGAAAATGGCTCCTGTGTAGGGTTCTTCAAGTTTTTGAGCTGCTCTAGGGGAGGAAGGGCTGGTCCCAATACTCCACAGGTTGGGACTGTATTGGAATCCAAAGCATGGCCCACCTTCACCCCATTAATTAACCAATGCTATCAATGATAGTCCAGAGCTATGTAGCTCAGTCACTAGGCTTACTAACTAAAGACCAGAAGGACCTAGGGTTGATCCCAGATGCCGGTGGTGGGCTTCTTTTTGCAGCAGGCCCCTGAAGCCCACTTAGTACCAGGAACTACCTGGAGATAAAGGCAGCTGGAATATAGTGATGAAGATGACCACTTCTCTCTTGTGCTGAGGTTAAAATAAACAGTTGGTTCCTGCCTCAGTAGCTTGTAAGACACTTTTTTCTTATCAATGACGGTCATACGTGGCCCTCCAGTTTTAATTACAGCCCAGTCAATAATCCATGGCATTAGTGCAAGTGTGAACTCAGCCAAACCTCACCTTTCCTACCTCATTTATTTGCAATCTTTGAGTCCATTGGTTGGAAGGAGGTAGTGTCTGGAGTTCTTATTGTTGAATGGCAAAGCACCATTGGAGACTCTCTGTGATTGGCTGCTCACCCCTGGGTTGATTTAAGCAGCAAATCACCTCCCCCTTACAGGGGTTGATGTGGTAGCCTGGGTGGCAGTAGGGCATCCCCCAGGCCAGGAAACTCAGGTGCCACTGGGTCCTGGGTTAGTGCTGGTGCGTGAGGAGTGCCCTGCACGGGCTTACCTGCCACGTGTCACTCATGCCACCTGTGCATATGACAGCTGCCTCACATGTCCATGTGGATGGCAAAACAGTGTGGAAGCGGAATGGGCTCCCCTATAACCTTATCTGGCTGGACAGGGTGGGTCCTTTTCTCTCAGCCTGGAGTCCTAACAGTGGACACCTCTTTGGAAGATGCATTAGTTCCCATCTCCCTGCTCCATACTTGGGGGGACTGATATAGCTTGAGTTATACATCAGGTAGGCAAAGTGATATCATGGTCCCTTAAATGTTCTAAAGCAGATCCCAGCTCTTCTGCTGTTAATATTTTCATACATTTCCCAGGTCTTGTTAGGAATTGAGGCCTCCCACTGGTGGCAAAACTGGGGAACTGGGGAGGGAAGCAGGGTGGGATGCCCCCCTCCTGCCCCCGGCCCCCCAGGAATCTTTGCTATGGCAGGGACAGTCCTGCACTGCCCTACCATAGGAGGCAGGCAGGCACAACCCTGCACCTAGCTGTGTATTGCAGGGACAGTGGCGAGTGAGGCAAGCAGAATGGCACCACTCCCCATACCCCTGGGAGTCTTTGCCACAGCACACCTAGTCTTTTTTTATATATATATATATATATATAAGTTATATATATGAAACTTTACATCCAACACTCCGCCAAGCAGCCTTTGTGGTTCACTTGGCAGATCAAAGCACACTAAAAACCCGTTACACAGTTTGCACTGTGTATTTCAGACCCATGCACAGACAGTCCTGTGCCCAACAGTATGGGGGGGGGGGGGGGGGGGAGGTGGGAGGGCAGCAGAGGCAGCTCCCAGGGAACTCATGCCACAGGGCTGCTGCCAACCTAGCCAACACTGATATAGCAGCAGTGGCAACAGTAGCATTTGCCGTTATTGTATGGGGTGCTGTGGCAGGTAAGACTTTGTTCCTCTTCCCCTTTTTTCCCCCCCCTCCAGTGGTAGGCATACCCCCACCCCTTGCCCTGGCCCGGGTGTTGAAGGAACTTGCTATACCTCTGCCTCCCAATAGGGCTGGGAGGCAATGTCCTCCTCTCAGTTTGGAGACGGTGCACTGCAGATCACATCAGGTGAGGGAAACGCAGCCTGCTAACCTGCAGGACCTGAGGCTTCGCCATATTGGCCTTCAGAATGGCTCTGGTGAGTGGAGGGACCCAACTATCCCATCTGTGTTCATTGGAGACCACTCTGCTCCCACAGCCACAGACACAACTCCAGATGCTGGTGGCACAATGAGCTACGGCCAGCCAGAAGCAACCAAATGGTGAAGTAGGCATGTGTGTGCTGTGCTGGTGGAGGGGCCAGGCCACACGCAGGATAACGACTACTATTCCCTTTGTAGCTTGAGGCTGAGGGCTGAGCTGTAGGCATAAGGTCCCATGGAGCAAATTCTGCTGATGTGCCATGGAAGAAGGAAACAATGTTAGAGGCCCTTGTGACTACTCAAGACTCAGTCATAGCATAGGGTGGTTCAGACAGGAGCAAGGGGAGCACCAAGCCACTGTTCAGCTGTTTTCCTCTGCCAGGCACTTCTAGGAGTTGGCTCAAGCTGACCTCAGCCCCTCCAGGGCAGGGCCATTGCCCCTGTGAGGCTCGGTGCAGGTCAGAGACTCAATGCCAGCAATGCATAAATGCTACAAATCTCACAGAGAGGAAGCTAGTATGCAAATAAGCTATGGTTTTGCAAATAATTTACATATATAGCACACAGATCAATGCAGAAACACAGCCACACCAAGGTATCTTCTTGACTTTTTCTGCAGCCTGTCTCCTGCTGGGTATATCTCTGCCCCCTCTCAGACACCTTGCCCCCCCTGGCATTTCCCTCCCCCTCCCCTTCTCAGTCCCTTGGGCCCTCTGCCCTCTTTATGACTCAGGTCCTCAGTCGAGCTGGCTCCCCAGGAGCAGTGACATTTCAGGCATGACATCTGCCCTTTGGGCCCAGCTGGGAGCTGTGGGGAGGTCTGGGCTTAGCACCCTGCTTCTCCCCCACCCCATATCTTCTCCTGCTCCAAGCATTGAACCTAGACATCCAGCTGCTGCACTTGCTCTGGGGAGAACCAGTGCTGGGGCAGGCAGGGTGGGGTAGGTAAAAGAGGTGAACCAGTCTCACAGGCCCTTCCAGCCTGGCAGGGGACATACCATCTTCTCGGCCTTGAACGGACTCAAGTATAGTTAAAGGGTCAAGACCTGTCTCTTACACTGCAGGCAGGCTGACCCTTGTGAGAGTCTACAAATGCCTCCAAATGAGAGGATCTCAACTACGCAATTTATGGCAATGGGGGATGCTTGTGGCCTTTTCTTTAGCTTGCTCCTTTGGCATTTTGGTGAGAGGCAAGTGAGACTAGGGGGCATATGAATTCCAAAGCCTCTGGGCTTGGGGCTTGCACATAGGATGCCTGCCATGGATTTGGGAGTATCTGAAGCCCCAGATTGAGGATGAGTCTGGGAGGGAAGATACTTGCCGGTGGGAGCACCACAGTCTTGAACAATTGAGCTCTGATCAGCCAAATTTGGAACTGAATTCAGAACTGATTTGGCCCTGGAAATGAAATAAAAAAAAAGAAAAGAAAAACAGCCCCCTTCAGCCTGGTACCTCTCCTTCCTGTCATACTGCCCCAGACCCAGGGGCCTCATTAGCACCCAACACCTTCCACCCGAAGACTGCACTGACCCCAGGTGACTTCCAACAAATTTGGACTAGCACCTCTGTTTCAACCCACATCCCCTCCCCACTAACCATAAGCCCCTGAGGCTAATCAGCTGCAGGGGCATTGCCTGCAGGTGGGATCCTAGATGCTGGTTCTGGCACTGGGTGGGATGAAGGATTTTACCCCACTTCTGTCCCCTCCCCCCCCCCGGGGGTCCTGATCTCTGGGATTGGAGCCTGTTAGCCACTCCCTGATCCACATCTTGGCAGGGGATGTCTCCAGCCCCCGCAGGCAGAGGGGCCTATGTACTTGCCCCTTGCCCCCTCCCCCCACCCCACATGAACACACGTGAACAGGCCTCCTGAGGACAGCAGCTGTTCTTGCCAGGCAGCCCCAGTTTCATGTGTCAGTTGAGCTCTGAGATCCGATTACAGGCACTGGGCAGGGCAGCGGAGGAAGGGCTGGGTCAGATTAAAGATCAGGGAGAGAAAGAGTATGTGGGGAATGGGGGCTGGAGCAGAACAGGCCAACAGACCCTATGGGACCAGCAACGATCCACAAAGACCCTTACCCAGCACCTTCTGGGTGTCAGCCACAGAGAAGTGGCCCCTCAGGGCCAGAACATTTTTGCACATGCTATATCCCTGCTGAGTGCCTGGACCAGCTCCCTCGGCCCATTCAGAGCTGAAGGGAAGATCCTGCCTGGTGGCATGCCGGGCAAGAGGAGCTGCCCCTGAATTTGCTGGCTGGGAAGGCATGAACACAGGGGAAGTGTGCAGTTGGGGGAGGGCTCCTGGGGGGGCCACAGCCTCCCTTGTGAAAGGCCCCGCAGCCCTGTGGACTACATGTCACTCATTCGCCTGCATGTTCCCAAGTGTCCGTGGCTCTGTGGTCACCAAGGGGTGCTTTCTAATGTCACCCTTGAAAGCCTGGCTGTGCTTGTGCCCTGGTGACAAGCCCAGGCCCCGGTGCTGGAGGCGTGAGTCTACCTGACCAGGTGCTGGACACACTGAGGGAGGGAAATCACAGGATCACGGAGAGGCAGGGCTGGAAGGGACCTCCAGAGGTCATCTAGCCCAACCCTCTGCCTGACCCAGGCTCACCCTGTCCAAATCATCCCATGCAACCACAACCTAAACTCTACATGCGACTCCTGTCAACCTGGGTACAACACAGACCTAACACACAAACCTGCCCCGGGTGAAGCAGGGGAACCAGAGCAGCCAACGCTCCATTTCTATGAAATGTCAATATTGGCTCAAGAGATACCAGGCAGGGGGCACACCCCCTGCTACAGAGGAAGGCAGAACCTCCCCCAGCCTACACCTGTCTGGCCATGGGGCAAGTGCCTTCCCAATCCCAAATATGACGATTGGTCTGACCCTGAGCAGAGGGGCAAGGCACCCTAGCCAGGAACCTCCGAGTTGGGGCTGAGCAGGAGCACTGCACACCCCAGCTCACACCCAATGCAAACACCCTGACACATGCAGGAGAGAGCACGAGGGGCACAAAGACCCGGCGATGGTGACCACGAGCCCGCCCTGCCCTCCTGCCCCAACCTGGCAGGCGCCTGCACAGGCCAGGCCCAGCGGCAGAAAACTTACAAATGTCTACCCAGGCTCCTGTCCGGCTGGGGCTACGCCCTGAGGCTTGCCGCAGGCCCCTTCACACACGCGCCCAGCCTACATTTCTCAGCAGGCGCTGCGGCGCCCTGCCCGCCCACAAGCGCTCGGACTACACCTCCCAGCAGCCCCTGCTCTGCCCCTGTTTCCCAGCGGGCGACGTCACTAGCGGGGAGGGGCGGGAGGCCCGGCGGCGCGCGGCGGTGACGCGACGGGGGGGGGTCCTGGGGCCGCCGCCATGGCCGGGGTTTTCGACATCGACCTGGAGACAGAGGAGGGCAGCGAGGGGGAGGAGCCGGAGTTGGGCGCGGTGAGTCGGGGGCACCCCGGCTGCACCCACCCTGCCAGCCCTGCAGGAGCCGTATCACCCGGCTGCCAGCCCAGCCTTGACCTTGGTGGTACCGGGCTGGGGCAGGGGCAGGGGCCAGGGCCAGGGCCAGGGCCAGGGCCAGTGCCAGGCTGATTTCCCTTCTCCTCTCTCCTAGGAGATGGACTTGGAGCTGCGGGGCAATGGCCTGGAGTAAGTCACACAGGGGACAGTGTGGTCCTTTTCTCACCTCGCTCTTCTTCCCCAGCACGGGGAGGAGCCAGCGCCTTGGCGGCACCCAAGGACCTGGAGCTGGCCCCTCTTCCCAGCCGTCCCCCCATCTGCTGCCCTCTCTCCCTGCCTGCCCCCCACCCCAGCTCCCTGCAACTCCCCTCCTGTCTGCCCCTGCTAAGAGCTGTCCCGTCCCCCCCAGGCCCGTGGGGCACTACGAAGAGATTGAGATCTCGGAGAGCAGTGTCAACAATGGTCCCGAGCGCATCGGCCCCCACTGCTTCGAGCTGCTGCGTGTCCTGGGCAAAGGTGGCTATGGCAAGGTAGGGGCGATGGCATAATACTGGCACGTGGCCGGGACGGATGGGGAGGGGGCTCCATCCCTCAAGCACACCTGCCTCCTACTCCATTTCTTTCCCCTGCAGGTGGGGAAGGGCACTGAGAAGGGACCGTGTTTCACTTCTGCTTTTTTCTCCCACACCTTCCAGTAAGATGTCACTGTGAAAG
Source organism: Alligator sinensis (assembly GCF_000455745.1). NCBI lineage: Eukaryota > Metazoa > Chordata > Crocodylia > Alligatoridae > Alligator > Alligator sinensis. The sequence goes on from NW_005842710.1 coordinate 547,024, forward strand.
ACACCGAGGGGGTGGGAGAGGCCCTACGGCTTCAGGGCAGAGTGCTGGGACCCTTACCAGGGGCTGTTCTGGGGTGCTGCATTGGGGCGGGCGTCTTGTCCAGCATGCACGCTAATCAGACTGTCGGGTTCAGAGCTGCCTCAATGCCGTGTAGGAATTGGAGTCCAGGTCCCTCAGGCCCCCCATTCTCTTCTGTGGACCCAGCCCTTCAGCTGGACTGCAGCTCCCATGAGGCACCCTCTGGGCCAGGGGAGGTGCTGCATTATTCTTGGCAGTCCTGTGGCCACAGTGCAGCACAGGAGATGTAGTCCAGCTGGGGAGTTAAGCTCACACAGCAGAATGGGAGCCAGGCCCCTTGCCCCCAAACTACAGCTCCCACGAAGCACTGTGCAAGCACCGTGTGGTGCTTACATGTGCAGGGAGAGTAGTCGGGAGTGGCCCACCTGATGCTGGCAGGGGATGGAGCTCCATGCCTGCCCGTGCTGTGCGTGCTCTCATGGCCTCTGTTTCCCGGCAGGTCTTCCAGGTGCGGAAAGTGCAGGGCACAAATGCAGGGAGAATCTTTGCCATGAAGGTCTTGAAGAAGGTGACTATGTTGCCAGCCTTTGCCTTGCTGTCACTGAACTCAGGAGTGCCCCCTGTTGGCCTCCTAAAGCCGCTCTTTGTGTGACTGTCTCTCTCCAGGCTAAGATTGCCTGCAATGCCAAGGACACGGCTCACACCAAGGCCGAGAGGAACATCCTAGAGGCCATCAAGCACCCCTTCATCGTGGACCTGATCTACGCCTTCCAGACAGGCGGCAAGCTCTACCTCATCCTGGAGTGCCTGAGTGGTATGTAGGATGGGACTAGGGCCAGGGGTGAGGGTAGCGCTGAGCAGTATGTTGGTACCCCATTGGAGCCTGGTGCTCCCCAAGGCAATTAATGGCTTGGGATCCAGAAAGAGCTGGCCCCAGCTTGCCTCCGTCCACTCTGGAGGTGGAATGTGTAGGGCAGGAGCTGGGATGCATCTGTAAGGTTCATGCACTTTGCTGTGTCCTCCCCTCCTGTGTGTATTTGCAGGCGGAGAACTCTTCATGCAGCTGGAACGGGAGGGCATCTTCCTGGAGGACACAGCATGGTTAGTGAAAGGCACTGGAGTCTGAGGGGAAGGCTGGGGCTGGGGTAGCTAGGCTCTCCCTCACAACCCTTGCTCCTGCCCCACTCTGCACATTGTCCCCCGGTAGGAGAGGCTGGGGCTGGAGTAGCCAGGAGCTCTTGTCAGCTGTGCTGTGACTCTCATTTGGAAAACATCCCCCCAGCTCCCTCTTCAGCCAGGTGGCTGCTCTGCCCTTGGCCCATCCATGTCCCCTGTCAGACTTGGCACACAATATGATTGCATTGTGCAAACATCATGTTGGGCAGGGGCCTTTGAAGCCACCTGGGTGCTGGTATTGAATACAACATCCGAGAAGACAGCTGAGGGTTGTCCAAGGGGTTGGCACCTCTCCCTGCTAAGGAGGTAAAACCTCCTTGCTGAGGTAAAACCTCAGTATACAGGTTTGGGCGATGTCTACAGGCAACCCCTGCTAGCAGTGGCTGGAACTGTGCCCTCCCTGCAGCACCTCCCTGCTTTAGGGCCCATATTAACACCTACACATGTATGCCCTAGCTTCTACCTAAGTGAGATCACGCTGGCCCTGGGCCACCTCCACTCCAATGGGATCATCTACCGGGACCTCAAGCCAGAGAACATCATGTTGAATAGCCAAGGTACAGCTCCGTGCACTGGGGGAGAAAGTGCCTGGGCCTGAGTTTCACCAGGAAATGTCCAGTGTTTCAGGGTCTGATGTTTGAGCTCTTTTCTCCTCTCCTAAAGGGCACATCAAATTGACGGACTTTGGGCTGTGCAAGGAGTCCATCCATGATGGAGCTGTCACCCATACTTTCTGTGGCACCATTGAGTACATGTAGGTGACAGTGAGCCGTGCCCTAACCCCCCTGCTTCCCCTGCAGCCTCCTCCCAGAGATTTGCCCCTGTCCCGACTCTCAGTGGGTCAGTGGCTCAGGGTAGATTTGCCCGTCCCTAGGGCTCCAGAGATCCTGGTGCGGAGCGGGCATAACCGTGCTGTGGATTGGTGGAGCCTTGGGGCCTTGATGTATGACATGCTCACTGGATCGGCAAGTCCTGCTCGTGCTGTTACCTGGTGGGGGGGGGCGTGGCCAGTGGGGGAGATGGACACACCAAGCTGTGTGGGTGGGAGCACGCTCAGTGGGAAGGTGCCTTGGCCCAGCCTGGCATGGTGCCCCGCCACCCTTTGCTACAGTCTTCCCATGCAACCCCATGCAGTCCCCTGGCTCCCCGTGCTTCATTCTGTGCCCTCCATCCAGGCTTCCATTTTAAACCCCCTCCAGTTCCCTTGTCCCAGTGCTGAGCTGAGCCCTGACCTGGACCTTCATTTTTTCCTCTTCGCCCCCACATCTGGGCCCCCTCCCATGCCTGCGCTCAGCCCCGTCCACACTTCCTTTACAGCCGCCCTTTACTGCAGAGAACCGAAAGAAAACCATTGACAAGATCCTGAAGGGCAAGCTGGTCCTGCCACCCTACCTGACCCCTGATGCCCGTGACCTGCTCAAGAAGGTACCACTTGTGCCCCCTGCCCCCCCCACTAGTGTTGCCCAGATTGCTCTCATGACCCCCAGTCTGGTGCTTCTGGCCTTGAAATGGCTGACCCCAGCTCAGCAGCCTGCTTGAAACAGAACCAGGCTAAGTGCCATCTTTGGGGGTTTGTAGGGGGGTGGGGGTCGCACCAAAATGGCTATGGCCACAACCAGCTGTATGTGGAGGGGATGAAGGAGGGAGTTGGGATCCACTTGCACCATGCTCTCACTTATTCTCCATCTCTTCTAGTTCCTCAAGAGAAACCCCGGCCAAAGAATCGGGGGAGGGGCAGGCGATGCGGCTGATGTGCAGGTAGACAGAGGTGGGGGGGGTTCTCTGGAGAAAGGGTGCAAGCATGGCATGCAGCTTCCCAAAGGTGTTCTCTGGAGTAGGGGTGCAAGCATGGCATGCAGCTTCCCAAAGAGGTCCATTTGTTGCTTGGGGCTGAGATACAAATTTGGGGCCCAGCAGGCAGCCTCCCCACCCCTGGCATGGGATGTGTGTTTGAGCAGAGGACAGGGAGCTTCACCCCACCAGATGTCTGCATGAGGAACCCTGGGGAGGGTGCTTGGTACCTCTCCACCACTGGGATTGGGGGCTGCTAGGCCCGATGCTCCCTCTGACCTCCTGCCTGTGCCTCTGTCCCCGCAGAAACAGCCATTCTTCCGGCACGTCAATTGGGATGACCTGCTGGCACGGAAGTTGGACCCACCCTTCAAGCCCTGCCTGGTACTGCCCTACTCCCTTGCCCTGCTCCCTCACTGACTGCCAGGACAGGGTCAGTGCATGGCTGAAGTGGGCCTTGCCTGATTACAGTCCTGCACTCCAGTGGGTAAGACAGTCATTGCACTGTGCCCAGGGCACCTGCCAAGTCTGGGCCCAGCAGGCTGAGTTCAGAAGAGGGGCTGGAATCCCTGACATCAGGGCAGAGCAGGGCAGGGTTCTTGTCCATAGCGAGGCCTTGCAGCGCCAGGGGCTGAGGGTGACAAAGAAAGGGAGCCAGACATCCAGGACAGCAGGCAAAGTGAATGTGCCCCAGTTGGTACTGAAGTTCCCATCCCCATGGTCAGGGAGAAGCCAGGATAGGGGATGGGATCCAACTGTCTGGGGAAGCAGTGCAAGGCATAAAAGTCCAGGGTGGAGACCCTGGAAGGGGAGGGCAGGGTTTTTGGCTGGTGCTGGTGCCCTGCCCCCCTCCTATCTGCCACTGACCCTCCTCCCTCCAGGCCACCCTCCTATCTGCCACTGACCCTCCTCCCTCCCCCCACCCCCCAGCAATCAGATGATGACGTCAGCCAGTTCGACACCCGTTTCACTCGCCAGACTCCCGTGGACAGCCCTGATGATGCCTCCATCAGCGAGAGTGCCAACCAGGCCTTCCTGGTAGGGTCTGCCCCAGAGGCTGGGACAGGCTGGGAAAAGAGGGCTGAAAGAGTCTGACCTTTGCCCAAGGCATCCAGTGCTTCAAGGGAGTGGGTGTAGCTTACACTGCTCAGCCCCACCTTCCCCAGCAGGGGCACTGTGACACCAGGGGAAGAGAAGGGGCTTACACTACCCAGCCCTACCTCCCCAGCAGAGGTGGTGCGGGTGGCAGAGTGACTGAGGTGTCTCCTTGACACAGGGTTCTGTCTCCCTGCAGGGATTCACCTATGTGGCCCCATCGGTGCTGGAGAGCATTAAGGAGGGCTTCTCTTTCCAGCCCAAGGTGCGCTCCCCTCGCCGCCTCAACAGCAGTCCCAGGACACCTGTAAGGTATGGCCTCTGGGGTCATGGCCACGCTCTGTCTTCAAGCACATCTTGCCTTGTAGGAGGCACCAGCTCCCATCCACCCCAGAGCGGGGGGCCAGGAGTAGCAGACTTGGTAGTGGGGAATGGGGTAGGGGCACTTAAGTCCAGTGCCTTTTGTGGGCTGGGGCAGAGGGGATCTTATTGGTTGAGTAGTTTGGGGTCCATCTCTTCTTGGCCTCCTGGAGTCTCATTTCCCTGTTTCTTACTTCCTTTCAGCCCTGTGAAGTTCTCTCCCTTTGAGGCCTTCAAGCCCAGCCCCACCACAGAGCCCATGGAGCTGGGGTCCACACTGCCTCTGCCCCCCGCAGAGGGCACAGCACCCCTGCCCATCAAGACCCCGGCAGGTGCCAAGAAACAGAAGGGGGGCCGAGGCCGGGTGCCGAGGTAGCTGTGGGGGAGGGAGGAAGCAGCATCCCTGCCTGGGCAGGAGGCTCAGCGTGGGCTGGCATGAGGAGCCCTGTAGGGGTGGTTCCCCGTGCAGGTGCCTGGCCCATCGGTGACTCGTGAGGGGGGTGTGTGACCCTCGGGACCTGGGTGGGGCTCGTGGGGCACTGGGGCCCCCAGCCCAGATGGACTTGGAAGGAGATGCTTGCAGTGCTGTGCTTCTCTGGCCCGGGGGGGGCCCAGCTTTGGGCGGGTGGGATGGGTGCATTCGGGGTTGGGCACATGCCCTGGATGCCCCTCTCCCCATCATCCCCTGGGCTATGACCTTTGCCTTGGGGCTCGTAACCCTTCACTTGGTGCTCAGTTTTTATTGCTGCAAATCATGGTTGTGTGCTGGGGAGACAGGAGCTGGCATGTGGGTGGGGAAGGGTGGGAAGGGGACTGATGGTAGGGAGCCGCATGAGGTATGAGCGTGAGCTTTGTGTGTGTAGGCATGAGTGAGCTTCGTGTGTGTGTGTGTGTGTGGGGTGGGGAGTTGTATGCGAGCAGGGGTGGTAGGGTGTGTGTGTGTGCAGGGGTAGGGGTAAGGTAGGATGGGTACTGGGCTCTGACCTGGGCGGTCTCT
>NW_005842710.1:552491-558077 GCF_000455745.1 Alligator sinensis
TCGGCATTCAAGGGGTGGCTACATTGTGCCTGCCCCTGGGTGGGGAGGGTGCCCTGGCTGGGGGATGGGGGAAATGTCTATTGGGGCTGGCAAGCCCCCTGAGTGTGGTAGCAGGGCCCTTGCTGCTGTTGCCGCTGCTGCTGTATCTGTGCCAATTAAAGACTGGATCAGGCTGGAGTCTGGCCTGCCCTTCATTTCAGGTGTGTGGGTTGTGGGTCACTGGCAATACTAGGTGTTGCGTGTGAGTTGTTGGAGGAGGTCCCTTCTGTGCTCATACTGTGCTCCCACCTTTCTTTGGGATAGGGAGGTGACAACAGGGCCAGGGTCCCTGTTCTTTTCCCTTACCAAGGCGTGGGTACTCAGGCTTCTCCACCTCCTTTTAATCCCAACCCTTGACACACCTTCTTCCCATACAGATGAAGGGGCAGAGGCTGCCATACTGTGGGCAGTGTCACCCATTTATTAGTGCCCACAACAGAGCCGCATTGCCTGTACAGCCAATCCCACCGTGTATGCAGATCCTTGCCCTCTCCCCCCGCCCCAGTATCCCACGAGGCTGCACCATTTTCCTCTGCACAGACTGCAGGCAGTGCCAGTCAGGGCAGGGGGTAGGGTTCCCTGGCACTGAAATGAGCAGAGCAAGCTACACTTTTGGGGGATGCAGGGAGCAAGGAGTCTCTGGAGAGAGGAGTGGTGAGGGAGGGGTGCAATCTGTTAGAGCCCTGTAGAGCCGGCAGCGTTGTGGAGTGGGGACGGACTTCCGGTGCTCCAGAGAAGCACCCCTGGATCCCCTGGCAGAGTTCATGCATGCCCTTTCCTTAGCTGCTCCTAGAGGGCGGTGACATGTTGGTTTTTGGCCCCCTCCCCAGGGCTGTCTTCCCAGGTGGCTGTGCCAGAGAAGGAGTGCAGGTTGCTGAGCAGGGCTTCAGCGTTACCCCCCTCTGTGACACACACGGCCTCCTGTGATCCTTCAGGGGTCTCAGGAAATGCTGGGATGGTGTCCGCGTCCTTGTCCTCGTCCTCTTCCTCCTCCTTCTCATCCTGTTCCTCTTCCTGGCTGTGCTGCTCCTGCCTTCCTCTGCCTTCCTCCATGTCACACAGCTTCTGTTGTTCCTCTTCCTCTTCCTCCTTCTCTTCCTCCTCCTCATCATCATCATACTCCTCCTGCCAGCCTTGCATGGAGGAAGACCTCCCTCGCAATGCCTGCCAGCGCACCCTCAGTGCTGCCAGTGCCCGGCAGGGCTGACAAAGGTGCTTGGGGTGGTACTTGCCATCCGAGTCCTTGCTCAGCTTGTGCCAGGCCAAGGCCAGCACCAGGAGCAGTAGCAGTAGGAAGAGGACCAGGAGGACCACAGTGATGGAGTCCCGATCCCCATTCTGGTTGGAGCCCAGCACAATGCCTGGCAGCAACAGGAGCAATGCTCCCCACGGCCGCAGCCCCTGCAGGGTGGAAATGGGAGTGGGGTTAGGTGCCAATTGGCAGAGGTGTGCCCAGAGCCTTGTACTTCTTGGGCACTGTGCCAAGGGCCACCCCACCCCTCTCCCTTCCCTTCCCTTCCCTTCCTTAGCACCTGCTGGCAACTTTCCCAGCCCTGTACACCCCCTCCCCCTGCCACACACACACCTTCCCTGCCCTTTTGAGCAAGCAGTCTGTCGTCCTGGCCTAGGACTTTCCACGCTGTATCTTTCCCCAGGGCCTGAGAGCACCAGGCACAGATCCGCCTACAGGTGGCAGAAGTAATGCATGTGTGTCCCGCCTGGCTGCTAAAGGACGTAGGGACTGCTGTTCTTGTTGGGTTGCAGTTAAACTGCAGGCAGGTTGGGGCGAGCATGTGGATGGAGTGACCCCAGTATGTCACCAGCTCCTTACAGTAGCCTAACAAGCACTGGGCTGTATAGAATTAATTCCCTGCCCCTGTAGGTCCCTGCTGTTTTATCCCAGCTAGAAAACATCCTTGGCTTGGCCTGTCAGCAGAAAGAATCTTCCTCTTGCTAACTTTGTCCTTGAGTGTCTCCCCCAAACTGTTCTGTGCTGACAGCTGCTGCAGGTGGTTGTGGCTCAGAACTGGTGCCTTGGCTGCTCTGAACTGAGCCTGAATTGACAGTGCAGGCTAAACTCCTTAGCTAAAGGCTTCAGAGAAAGCAGGGTGGTTTATCAGCATGCAAGCTCAGTGCAGGCCTGTGCATGTGAGCAGCAGCAGAGTTGGGTGGGGGGAGGGAGAGGAGAAGTCCAGAGCTGGTAGAGCAGGGGGCCATCAGGGGAGAGGGTATGGGTTATGCTTGGGTCTTGGGTTTTCCCTACTCGCAAAGCCCTATGTCATACAGTGGAAGGGGCTGTTTCTGTTAAGCGTCTTCATAGCGCCTGCACCTGCTCTTGGGCCAATGAGGGTTCTTATGTCTGCTGTCCTCAGGGGCTAAGACTGCTGTGTGGTGTCACTTGTTTGCACTACTGGGTAGCAGCGAACATGGGCCATAAGCTTGTACCTGTCATGCCTGGCTCCCAGCACCCGTGGGCGCGGGTTTCTGCCGCCTGCTGGGCTAGCTGACAGGAAGCTGTGGTCAGCTGCCGTTGCTATCACCAGCCTCAAAAGTGTGAGAGGCAGCTCTGCAACAATAGCAGGGCCCAGCAGAGACTCATCCAAACCCCTGTGCCTCTGTGCTGGTAGCTAAAGCAGGAGGCTGAACAGTAACTCCAAACACTGGTGTGAGCAGCCAGCTAGAGCCCCGAGCTGTAAGAAACTAAGCATTGCAGTCTCTACCCTGGGGGACCACATCCTCTCAGGGCTGGGGCCTGCCACTGGATGCTGGTGTTGCTTGGTGCTGAGTTATGGAATCCTACATCCCCTGGAGAGCTTTCTCTGCAGGGGAGGTTTAGTGCACTCATTAGGGGTGGCTTCCAGGGGGAGGTAGATGACTTTGAGTCTTATGGAGAGGGTAGGGCAGGGCAGGTCACTCGCAGCCTGTGCTGCAGTGGGCTTATTTGGTAAAAAGTTTCCTCTCTCTCCTAGCAAGATTTACCTGGCTCCGCACTGCCCTGGATAGATACTGGATGGGGCAGGGATGTACCCATTAGCAGTGGGGTGAAAGAGAATAAGAGCAAGGCTGACCCCTACTCATGGGCAAAGGGGCTTTGTGATTCCATTAAAGTAGCCCCATTTAAAACCAGGAAGTGTCAGGTTGTCTCTGGTTCCCACCAGCCTTGTCTGTGATGCCAGTTCCTACCTGGCAGCCAGCCTCTGCTTCAGCTCCATGTTACGGTCCAAGCAGATGTCAGCAAAGGGCACTGGCAAAGCTGGGGGAGACCCCAGGGCTGGAATGGTGGAGGGCTGTGGGATATGCCTCAGGGGAACTAGCCTTTGCCTCAGTCCTCTACCCCTCCCTGCCCTGTGCTGGCTAGGGGCATCCACTTTGACTGAGGCTAGGGGGCTTCTTGCAGCAAGTCCAGTTCATCTGTCTCCCACTGGGCCCCTGGGGTGATCAGAGCCAGGATGGGGCAAAAATGGGGGTGAGATGGGACCACAGGGTGGGCTGTGGCTGGGCAGACTTGCCAAGAAGCTAGGGCCCAGCCAGGATGTGGTCCTGGGGTGGCTGCAGCCCTGTAAGGTCCCATATCCACCCTGGCCAGGGAGACCTGCTCATCTTTGACCTCTACATACCAGGAAGCAGAGGCTAAGTGTAGGCTGTCCCCCCTGAGTGCCTGCAGGCCAAAGTCCAGCGCTTTATGTGTAGCCAGGCAGGCCTGGCCTGAGTTCACACCTACTCCTGTGAATTCGGGGGTTCAGAACTTCAGCCCCAGCTGTGCTCAGTGCTGTGCTCCAGGAACAATTCCCACCCAGGCCTGGCATTCACACTCCTGCCCTGTTGCCAGTGCCCGCAGTGTGACAATGCCCCTTCCTGAGACAGCCCACAGTGCTGATGAGAAGCCTGCTCCATCCCAGTCCCCTGCCTCTCCTTATGCCACCCATGGGAGAAGGGGCTCAGATCCCCCAGCAGAGCTGACCCCCCCCTTCTCCACCACCCACCCTTGTTAGTTATATTCAGCGCCAGGACAGTGCTGAACTCAAACCATGGAGCACTCTTCCTGTCCTGTTCCAAGCTTCTTCCTGTTCTCTTAATCCTCTCCCAAGCATCCCCCTCTGGGATTGGGTAGGGCCAAACTACAGGTGAAGACGGGTGTAATGGAGAAGGGGCGGAAGTGGCTGAAACCAAACAGCGGGGATATGTTGGGGGAGGCAGTCAAAGAGGATGGGGTATGCAGGGCACAAGGCAGCCATGGAAGGGAGGAGATGGGGTGGAAGCCATGTGTGGCAGCAGGGCCCTTGCTTTTGGCGGGGGGTGGGAATGGATTCCCGTGTCTCTGCACCGGTGGGTTTGCTGGTGCTTGAGTACAGAGAGCGGGCGGAATGGGAGGCAGCTCCTACCTACAGAGCAGATCCCCTCTGCCATTTGGGGATGGGGAAAGCAGTGGGATGCACCCCTGCACCAACCGGGTCACCATGCACCAGAAGATGAGCCTAGTATGATGGGGGTGACTCTGCCCTGTAGTCCTCCCACCCCCCAACCAGAGGTTCAACTCCAGCTCAGGCCCCTGCGGCATCTTCCCCGAGTTGGGGTGTGCAGACACTTTGGGAGTGGCCAGCTGTGGGGGAGAACTGGGGGCCCCACCCCATACCCCTGCCTCTTCCAGAACCTGCCCAATGAAGAATGAAGTGGGAGGGTGTTCCCCAGCCCTGTCAGGAGCACCTGTGGGGTAAGGGAAATGCCCACCTCAGCCACGCTGGATGCCAAGTGCTAGCAGACTGGCGCCATGTGCAAGAGACATGGCTAAGACTCCTGCGCCCCCTTCTCCCCCAGCATACCTGGCCCAGCCTGGTACCCCAGAAGAAAGTGACCCACCGTCCTCCTGCCACAGGGGAGCCTGCTCCTCATCCACAGCCCCTCCTGCCACCTCCACCACTCCCAGGGTCCCCCTCCCTTCTCTGGCACCGTGGGGAGAGGTCAGGTCTCTCACCATTGTGAGGAAATGCCCAGGGCAGATTGCAGCTCCTCGCAGTGCAGGGGCTTCTGCTCCAACTGGCTGCAAGTGAGGCAGGCGGGGAGTGGGGAGGCAGCACACATGCAGGTGTTTCCTGCCAGTGCCGGAGCGCAGCTGCCACAGTCTGTGCAGCCCCCTGGGGGACACCTTCTGCAAGTGGCTCAGAGGCACAGAGTCATCATGCGTAGTGGGCTGCTGTGGATGCCGGGGCGGGGGTGGAGAGAACACTGCTCGGCTGCTTGGCCCTTCTGGCGCCAAGGCTGAGGTCTGCCCACATCGTTGCCTACAATGGAGTTGGCACATGGCTGCCTGAGGGGTTTGTAAGCTCACAAGGACTTGGAGCAAGGCAGGGGGGAAGGAGGCACTTAAGATGGCAATGGCCGTGATTGCAGGGCTGCCATGATATAGAGGCCTGGGACATCCTGGCCAGCTGCAATCCCCCTCTGCCTCCAGGGACATGATCTACTGAGAGGTTGCTGCAGCCTGACTGGGAATTGTAGGAAGCTGGGTTGAAGAGCTGCCCTGCCCCTCTCACACATGCTCCCCCACAT
>NW_005842710.1:558228-566097 GCF_000455745.1 Alligator sinensis
CCCCCGGCAAGCACTTCCTCGCTCTGCAGCACCATTTCCTGCCGTGCTGTGCTGCCGTGTCACCTCGCTGGCTGCGACCACTGACTTCCTGCTTCCCACGCAGCAGCCCCTGCCTGAGCCTGACAGGAAGGTGCAAAATGCAGCTGCACCCCCATTGCTGGAAAATGCTCCCCGCCCATTCTGTTTCAGTGCCCCATGGGCAGGAAGTCAGGGCACCTTTGCCAAGTCCTGAGGTGCTTGATTACCCTGGCCCCAAAGGGTACCATGTTGGTGACAGAGACACCAGCTCTTGCCTCATGGCGTGTGGAAGAAAAGAACCACTGGGACAGGTGGGACAGAAGAGGGGTGAGGGGAGGAAGGAGACAAATTTAGTCTCCACCTGCAAGCTAAGTGGAAGGGGATGCTAGGAGTCTCTTGTCCACAGGAAGGGCCCACATAGCAGGGCCTCTGGTCTGCCAGCACTGCAGAGGAATCTACCAGATGGCTCCTACTATGCCCCTCTCCATTAACTAGCCCATGGGGGTGGCAGCCCCAGCTCTGGTGGTGCTGTTGGGGAGGGCTGTTCCTAGCCTGTTCCAAGCACCAGCTGGGCAGTCTGGCCCTTGCCATTTCCCTGTCCTACCACTTTCAGGGTTTGCCATGCCAGGAGTCACACAGGCCCGACTGTCCAGTGCCAAGCAGGCTGCCCCGGACAGGACAACGGGTGCTGTTATCAGGAGCAACAGCAAGGCATGCAGAACTCTCACCCCAGGTCCCCCGTGTCCACTGCCTAGAAGAAAAACTCTTGACCAGAGGTGTTTATAATAAAGACCTTTTATTTGGAGTGAAAATATAGATCTCGACCCTGAACAGGCTGTGTATTTTCTCTCCTCCTGTGGGAGCTTGCTCCACCATTAGGGAAGAGGGGGAATGGTCCCTGACAAGCCTGGCCCCTTGCATGGACAAACAACTGGACAGACAGACAGACAAAACATAGAATCTGGGCCAGGGACTGGTAGCTCCCTGGTCCTGGACCCTGGTCTAATCACTTTGCCCCCTCCTCACAACTCCACTACCTGGTCCCGGCAGCCACACAAGGCTGCCATCATGCCCAGTGCTGTGCCCCCACCCTCCTCAAGAGGATGTTGGATGTTACCAGAAGGGGGTTCAATGCAACACATGGGGAGGGGGCTGAGTGAGCAGGACCCACAGGCCTGCCCCCCATGGGGGCTAGGGCTGCTCCTTTACACAGGAAGGGGCTGCCAGGTCGACCAGTGAATTTCTGCCCTGCCCAGTCCTGGGGCAGAGGTGTGCACTGCAGGTAGGAGAGGGGTTAAGAGAGCAGAGGCTCCTTCCCAGGGTAATGGCTCAGGGTAGAGGGCACATGGGCAGAGACGGGACTAACCCGCAACCCCAGCTCAGAGACAGACAAGGCCAGGAGGTCACCACACCGGCTAAGGACGCATGTGAGAGCTAAGTACCTACGGACAGAGCCAGCCCCACCCGCTCAGAGAGGAGCTGCCAGGAGGGGGTGGCACTGAGTAAGGCAGTGGGGATTTGGGGGTAGGAAGCAGGGGTGGGGTCTGCATGACCCACTTCTTTAAGGGGTGGAGGATTTTGGTCAGCCATACAAAAAAAGGAAGGAAGAGGCTCCCCCAGCCCCAATGGGATTGGGGGTGGAGGAAGGTGGCCGGGAGCAGAGCCCGGGGTCCCCTCCTGCAGGGTAGGGATGAGGGAGGGGGTTACTGGCAGCTCAGAGGTGAATCCATGAGGACCCCGGTTTGTGTGACCCATTACAAAGGGCAGGGGACAGCCCTGGGACCTAGACATCTCCGTTCTCCATGCTGCTCAGTTGCTGCTCCAGCTTGGCAATGCGCTCGCCCTGCTCTGCCACCACTACCCGTAGATTCTTCAGCTCCTGCAGCACCTCCTCCAGGCGCCCGCTGCCCTGCTGACACACACAGACAGATGCACCCTTGTCAGCCCATGCCCAGGGCCCAACCCCATGCCCAGACCCTGGTCCATTCCCTGCCACCTTTTCACCCTAACCCAACCCCTCGCCTGGCTCACTAGGCTCCACAAGCCTGCAAATCTTGACCCCTTCACCTCTAAGTCTCCTCCTCCCAGCACTCTGCCCCCTCCCGTCAACCCAGCACCCTGCTCCCTAGCCCCAACCTGGCCCCAGATTCATCCTCCACCACCCATGACCCCTCAGCCTCCACCACTCGCAGCCCAGCTCCCTGCCCCCTAACTCCTGCCCCCATGACCCCCTAGCTCTCAGATCCCTGCTGCTCCCTGGGGTGGTAGGCAGTATGTACCCCAGTGGCAGTGGGCATGGATGTGGTAAGGGCAGGTGGAGCACTGAGGCGGGCAGCACTGCCGGGGCGGGATGCAGGACGGCTCTCATGCAGCACGTTCTTCTTGTTGACCTTGAGGTCCCGCTGCTTGGTGGGCACGTAGGCCTCACGGAGCGAGATCAGCACTGGCCCTGCCGTGTTCCCAGCCACCCAGTCCTCGGCCTCTATGGCTGCCTCTGGCCCAGCTGTGTCCGGGTACAGATCATCCTGGAACAGGTCCGACTGTGCAGCATGGGTACAGACAGAAACAGCCAGCCAGCATTAGTCACATAGCCTCAGCCTATGAACCAACACCTCTATCCCATGGTCACCCCAAGGCAGGGCAGGCCCTAGCCACTGCTGTACTCCACAAAAATGCCAGGGATCTGGATCAGAAGGGGGTTGACAAAGGAACACAAGCTTCTTCCAAGAGCAGCTGGGGACCCAGGATAGGCCCCACATCAGAAACAGTGCCCAAAAACATGGCCTCTGTAGGTAGCCTCCTGCTCCCACCTCCACAGTCAGAGCATGTGGCACTACCACCACCTTCAAACCAGGGAGAGGCCCTTGCCTGTCACTCACCTTCCTTGGCACCGTCATGATGATGGGCTCACATTTGCGCTCATGAAGCTTGTAGAACCTGCAAAGTCCCGGGGGCAGTGAGATGTGAAGGCAGGGATTAGGGGTGATGGGGTCACAAGTGCCCCCACAGGGATCCCTGGACAGCCCCATCACACCCTCCAAACCACCCCTCACCTCTGCCCATCATCACTCCCTCCTGCAGGGCCTTCCCCCAACACAATCAGGATCGCTTCTTCCCACCCTTGTCTGAACCCACAGCCTGCCCCAAAGAAGGTGTTCCCACAGCACCCCCTTGGCAGGCCCCACCTGGCAATCTCACACTTATTGACATCCAGGCCACGCTTGGGCATCCAGCCCATGCCCCGCTGGGGCTCTTTGCTGGTGAACGTGTTCAGGAAGTGGATATAGGGAGGCTCCTCTGTGATCTCAAAGTACCGGATGCTGGAGTCCCCCTGTGCCAGGGCAGGGTGAGGTGTTAAAAATGGGGGGTAAGGGGTAACAACCCTGCCCCTCCCTATCCCTGACAAATCAGCCTCCATCTTTGCACTCAAGTTAGGTCCCAACAGTTTCCCTCTGCCACCTCTACCTTGCCGCAGACATAGACAACATTGGTGTCAGGGTCATAGAAAGGCAGCAGGGCTCCATTGCTTGAGTCCAGCTCTTGCTGTGTTATGGGTTCCTCCAAGTTATCCTGAGAAGGGGGGAAGAGCAGGTAGTGAGGAAGGGCACACCTCCAAGACCCTGCTCACTCAGGCCACATCCCCAGGGGACATGACCAGCCAGGCCATGTCCACTCCAGGTCCCACTTGCCCACCTGGGAACATGCCCATTCTAAGCCAGAAGAGCAATGTCCCAGCACCATGCCTTACAGTACGGAGGCAGGAAAGAGGACAGATTTCACTTACACAGCACGGCTACCTCCTCAGACACCTTCCAGGGTGCAGGGCACTAATGCCTGCAGGGATGCCTGGCTCTCTGAGCCACCCCCACAATGAGGTGTGCCAGCCCATGACATGGTGGGAGCAAACAGGAACACTCCTCCTCACCCCAGGGTCCCTCCCCCGAGTTGTCCTGCCCCCGCAGCTTACCGGGCCCCAGAGTGCCATCTGGCGCTCACTCATGCGGCTGAAGCCAGTGGTGAAGATCTTGCCATCAGCGAGGAAGATGGCACGCATGGGCCGGGCTCCCTCATGTGCCCGCTCCTTCTCCTGCAGGACAGACAGACAGACAATGAAGCGCCAGGGCAGACACACCACCCCTTCTTATCCCCTCAGCCCAGCCAGACCTGGAGCTGGCTCCCACCCTAACCCAGAGGCGTGTTTAAGAGATAGGGGTCTGGTATCACCCCTTCCCTTTGTCTAAACCTGAGGCTCAACCCCTGATACAGGGGTGGAGAGTCAAATTGACCCTCCCACCCCAGACAATGGAAGCTGCTAGCACCTAGAAACAGTCCCCAGGACTGGGTCGGGCCCCTCAACAGGCCCCTTGCCCACCCCCAGGCTCCTCTGGCCCTACCCCCCAGCATCTCCAGCTGAGGCAGAGCTGGCTGGAACAGTGGGAGGGGAAAGTAGGTGCCACTCCGTACCGCTACAACCAGCCCACGCCGGGGGTCAATGATGCGCACGGTCTTGTCCTTGCATGCCGAGCAAAAGAGGCTGCCATCCCGGTTCCAGCTGACATTGTAGATGAGGTCGGGGTGCAGGTCATCCAGGCGGTATAGCTCCTCAGCCGTGCCCACATTCCAGATGATTACCACATTGTCACAGCCTATGGACCAGCTATGTCACCCACTGCACAACAGGGCGCAGCCTCGCCACCATTAGGACTAGCCCCACCCACTCCCACAGACCAGATTCTCCCCCTCCATCTCCCGCCTTGCTCACAGGGCTAGAGTCTGGTTCATGCCTGCCAGACCCCTCAACTCACAGTCACTACCCTGATGTCTCTAGAGCAGTGGTTCTTGATCTTTTTAGACTCGAGGTCCCCCCTCGAAAAATGCCAGATCTTAGTTTTACCTCACTCCTTTTTCTACTACAGAAAAAGAATAGAGCAGTTTTTCTGTTGAAATGAACTCAGAAAGCAATCCATAGATGTGGTCTATTTGAAATCTCTGGGTTTATCTTGTGAATCATGTTTGTAAACCTAACAGTGTTAACACTGCATGGCATGCCACAGCACCCTTGAAAGGATCTTAAGGTACTCCAGGGTGCCACAGTACCCTGATTAAGAATCACTTCTCTAGAGTCACCTCAGCTTCAGCCCCATGCCCCTCCACCCCCATCCACTGACTTCAGGAGGCCCTGGCCTTGTCCCTATGAAGCCCTCTTTGTCCCCCTTCACCTGTCAGAACCATGCCCCACAAATATCTACCAGCCCAGCCATCCCTTGATGCAAGAACCCCCCTCCCAAACTTCAACCCAACCCCCCAGTTCCTCAGCTGCCCTCTCTGCTTCTAAAGTCCTAGTGGACTCTCATGCCAGCTGCCCCAGCCCTTCTACCCCTCACCCCATAGCACTCAACCTATCTCACCTCACTGCTCTCCCCTGGGCCCTCCCACTCCCACAGGCCGGCAGTGGGGCAGTACCTGCACTGAGGAGTACATTGCGGGCAGTTGGGTGCCAGGTGATGATGCCCACACGCTTTGAGTGCCCCTCCAGGACCACGACGGGCTCCGTCAGGGGCAGTGTCAGCCCATTATCCGGGATCTGCCAAACCTGCCAAGACACAGGGGTCAGAGTGGGGGTGTTGGGGTAGGGGGAATCCAGTTGTGCCCCGAAAGACCCCCAACTGCTCTGCCCCGCCTTCCGCCCAGTGACAGCCTCAGGCAAAGGACAGACTGGCCCATGAATGTCAGCCAGAAGCAGCCAGAGAGATCATGTCCCACCTTACAACCCCCTCCCCACAAACTGAATCGGCCCTCTCCTTCCACCCGTCCCCTCTCCCCCCACCACACAATTGCTCTAAAGCCTCACCATGACCGTGCAGTCCTCAGAGCCGCTGGCAATTACATTGTCATTATGCGGGCACCAGTCGATATCCAGGACTGGGCCTGTGTGCCCACAGACAGTAGGGTAGGACTTATCGATGCGCCCCGTCTGTGGAGAGGTAGGCAGAGTCACAGCCCATCCCCTCTCACACAGCCTTGTCAGTGCCCCTTCATCCTGACTCGCAGACCCCTCTCAGCCCAGCCCTGGGCTCCCCCCAGCTCTGCCAGTGTCCCCCATGTCTGACCCACCACCCCCTGCTACCCCAGCTCAGGATCCCCCACACTGGGAATCTTGTGGATTTCATGGTGCATATTGGCAATGGGCACATGGGACTCAGTCAAGGAAACTTGTTACAGCTTTGAACCACAATATTGCCCTTCCTAACCACTTTCCCCTTTAATGCCCCATGTGTGTGTGCCTGCGAGGGATGAGAGGTCCTTCAGCCTCCTAGTCTCACACAGACCACTTGCTGCTGTTACTGCTTGCTACAATTCCCACCCCCTGCCCCACCTCAGAACCCATTAGTGTTCACAAGAGGCCCATTCTCAGCTCTCCCGGGCCCTGAGCTGCGGTGCCAGCCCCTGCCTGGCCTTCACCTTGTGCAGTGGCAGCACCAGGAAGGCTCCTCCTCCACTGGCCTCCACAATCACGGCCATGAACTTGGGGTTGACGGCGCAGAAGGTGCTGTCCCAGGTGACGCGGGAGACACGGATATCATCATAGCACTGGTCATTCTTGACAGGCTGCCCGAAGACATGGCGGAATTTGCTCTGGCGCACAACCTTCCTGAACGACATGGCTGGAGGGGGACGGGGGCACAAAGCAGGGTCAGCAACACTGCAAAAGCAGTCATCTCTGGGGTGGTGGAGCACAGCACTTGCTTATACCAAGACCTTGGTACTAAGATGCAGCCACTTCTGAGGGGGAGTGTGCTAGCTATTTATATAGGACCCTTTCAGAGATGCAACCATCTCTGGGGTGGGGACCTGGCAGCTGGCACGACCCATATCTATGGCATGCAGGAGTGTAGGGCAGAAAGTGGTGGATGCCTTCAGAGCGCCAGTGTTCATGGGTGGGTGGGGGGACAAGGAGCATCGCAGAAACTGCTTTCTGAGCCCTGGCTACAGTTGTGATGGGGGCTGGGTGTCCTCCTCACCATGGAGTTGCCAGAAGATGGGACAGGACTGGAGCCCTCAGTGCCCAGTATATAGCTATGGGCGAGGGGCCCGTGGGGTGTGGTGAGCCATGAAGCCTACGGGCCAGGAGACCTCCCCAAATACCATGTGCTTTACCCCACCTCTACTCTTGCAATGGGGGTGACCCTGGTGGGGCAGGCGGGGTCTTTATGGGAAGTACCTATATCAGGGTCACATCTCAGTCAGCTCCCGCGTTAGGGGCCCCAGGACTGTGTGCGCAGTAGGGATGCGGTTGGGGCAAAGCAGAAGTAACGATTTCCGGTTTGCGATTGCAATGATGCAGCTACTGTCAACACTGCTTTTCCCCCCACTTGTCTGAGCTGAGGCCTGGGGTGGTGGCCCCTATCCCCCGCTCCTAGTGACACCCCTGGCCCACAGTGCCCCCTGCTCATTTCAGCTCCCCCCAGTCTGGGCTCAACACTGCCACCTGGCCCAGGGGTCTTCCCAGGGTCCCTGGCTCCAACCCCCCACCTCCGCCCTGCCAGAGCCAGGCACCCCCCTCCCAGCCCACACAAACCAGCCACCCCGACCAGGGAGCGGGCCACCCCAACCCCACTCAGCCAGGAGCAGCTGGACAGGGGCAGCTTCCTTCCCCCTGGGGGCAAGGCAGGGTGGCCGCCCCGGCGGGGGCAGCGGAGGCGGTGAAGTGGTGGGGCTATGGGGCAGGGGAGCAGGGTGCTGGGTGCCTGGCAGGGGCGGCGTGGGGCTGGGGGGCATTTTGGCAGGGGGGGGGTTGGCGGCAGAGCCACGCCCGGGGCCGGCGGGGGCGGAGGAGGGCGCGGGTTTCCC
>NW_005842710.1:566316-574052 GCF_000455745.1 Alligator sinensis
CCCGGGCGCTTGTCCCCAGCCGCTTCGCAGGCGAAACTGGGGGGCATCCCGACCCCCGAGCCGCCGGGCTTGGGCCTGCACGTAGGACCCCCGCCAAAGGATCTGGAAACATCTGAAGCCCCTGGTGCAGGTGGAGGATGTCTGCCGGCAGTAGGGCTGCTTATGTCGCTGGGCTCTTGGATTTGGAATTAGTTTTGGCTCATTTGGCCTGGGATACAAATAACACAAAAAAATCTGGGCTCATGAAGGCAGCTTTCTGTAAGCACCTGAGGGATAACTACTCTTCTGGCACGGTTTAGTTCACCCGCCCAGGTGTTGGGGCTTAAAGCCCACTTGATGGGAATGAGAGGCTCCTCCCTAGCTCGCTCCTGTGGCCACATGGCTGAGGGCAGGTGAAACTTGGTGTCATCTGAACCCCAAGCCTGCATATGCTTGGGCCTGCATATAGGATGCCTGCCAAAAGACCTCGGAAACATCTGAACGCCCTGGTGGGGGTGGAGGATGTTTGCTGGTTGTAGGGCCGCTGATGGTTCTGGACTGACTCATGGATTGGGACTTCATTTGGCTGGGAACATGAAACATTTCTTTAAAGAAAAAAAAATCTGGATGGCATCCCTTGCATGGCAGCGCCCAGCTTCTCATTGCACCCGCTGTCCTCTGCCAGCTGGGAGCGCCACCATGTGTGCAAGCTACTGCAGCCCTGGGGACACCCTGAGGGTGGGATATTGGCTGGAGAAAAACGGTTTCTTCCAGACATGCGGGCACATCCCACCTTCCTAGTCAGTGTGAACAGGGAGATTGGGGTATATGTTGGGGCCTGTTTGGAGCATCTCGTAGTTTCATAGATGTTAGGGTCAGAAAGGACCTATTAGATCATCGAGTCTGACCCCCTGCTCTGGGCAGAAATGAGTGCTGGGGTCAGATGACCCCAGCCAGGTGTCTGTCCAATCTCATTTTAAACACCTCCAAGAAAGGGGACAGCACCACCTCCCTTGGAAGCTTATTCCATATTTTGGCAACCCTCACATCCCTCCCGAAGTGCAGCACACAAAATTGGGCGCAGTACTCCAGCTGCGGCCTAACCAATGCCGCATAGAAGGGAAGCATCACCTCCTCTCAAACTCTGCCATCTTCTCCCATCCCTGGGAGGTCCCCTCTGACCCCCGTATCCAAGTGGTTATAGGGCAGCATCTGCCTCCCTGGCTCCCAGAGATGGGGCTGCACCTCCCAACATCTGTGCAGTGCTGGATCAGGATGGGCCTTTCTGCATGGGCACAGTTGCAAATCCAGGCAGCAGATGCCCCTGGTGGGAAGAGTTGAGGTTGTCTATGTCCCTTCTGCTGTGGGGATCTCAGCTGCCCTTCACCTGCTCCAGGTCTGGCTCTCAAGAGCCATCGTCTTAATGTACCGCATCTTGCATACACACAGTGACCTCTCTCCCCACATGAGACTGAGGCTGCCCAGCAAAAGCACAGAGTCCTCTAGGCTTGCCCTTGCCTAATGCTGGGGTGGGGTAGCAGCAGTGGCAGCACTAAGCCCAGTCTTTCCTTTCCTAGTGTGAGGGTGGAAATGGTGCCCACCTCCACCAAGCTAAGTTTGCTTTGCACCCAGGGAGGACCTGGCCTGGATCTGAGGTGTTGCCAGGGCTGGGGAGGTTGGCCCCAGTCTAGACAGATGAGCTGCACTGGCTGGGGTTTTGCACTGGTGCAGGAAAGGGTCTTCATCTCCTGCTGTAAAACTGGGTGTCTCACTATTGTGACCTCCCAGGGGACTTTGTGGAGCTGGCTGACCCCCTGCGAGTTCTGCCTCTCATCTACTGACACAACAGCATAGCCTCAGTTGGGCACGTCAGTACCTACTAGGCTGTGAGTGGGGTTGAGACCCAGTCTTTGCTAGTGCTGAGGTAGGGAGGGGGGACTGGACTCATGGGCAGGGCAGGGCTAAGGAGGCAGCTGTAAGGGAAGTGCTTTGGTTCTTCCCTGCATCCGCTATGGGGGTGGTGAAGAGCGAGGCTGCTGTGCAGTGCCTCAGGGCTGTGCAGGCATCTGAGCTGAAGAGGAAGTAGAGCAGGCAGATGCTCCGCACCCAGGCAGTTGGAGCGGGGCAGCCACCCGAGGTAGTTGCAGTAGTACCAGACTCACAGCAGCACCAGCAAGCGCTCATTAAAGCTGCAAGCACTGATATGAGGAGGCTGCAGTCAGAGCCCACACTACAGGTACTGCAGCAGATGGCATGTGGCTTTGCATCACCAACTGTTTCTGCAGCGTGGAGACACCAAGGAAGAGGAAGTCGGAACTGGCCAGGCTCAGGATGTCCATGTATGAACCCCAGTGCTGCTGGTGCCACCCTGTCAGTCACACAATGAAACTGTTGGCCGGCCAGCCCACTGCTGCTGTGCAGATGAGGAAGGCTGTCCGCCAGACCTCTGGCATCCTGTAAGTCTTCTTGGTGCTCTGGTAGGATGAGGCATCCAGTGGCTTCATCCTCCCTTCCCAGTGGCCTGGAGACTGACTGTAAAGAAAAGAGGCAGTGGGAGGAACTCAGGGTGATGACACCTGTCTGTCACCCAGGGGAACCCGAGAAGCACCAGCCCCAGCTGCTTCAGAGGCAGCATGGCCTAATAGGCTGGCACTCAGGATACCTGGGTTCTGTTCCCACCTCTACAACCAACTGATGAGGAGACCATGGATATCCCCTTACACATATACCTATTTCTCTATCATTTTTGTAGAAGGTTACAGTTTCTCTGCTGTCTAGGTGCTTTTAGGCCTGAACACGCGACATGTTAATTCTAGCGTACCTCACATTTTTATAGCAATGTGAATGATACCGGGATCTGGAGCAGACAGGTGGGTAGCTGCTGCCGTAGGCTTCTATCGCTGTCCCTTTCCACTAGATGGCAGGGAGGAGGTCTTCACCTGATTGCATCAAGCAAATGGCTACCCTGAGATAATGCAGATGCCCTCCCTGTACATTAGTGTGACCCACAACAGTGAAGTTTTACTGCCTGATTTCTCCTGGGACAACTCTATACCAGACTCTAATAGCTTACATCACTATTCCTCTCATATCTATTCCTTACTTAAACTGGTGTAAATGTGGATTCACACCAGAGTGAATACATCATGGGTCCAGACTCCCTCTGTGATGATAACCAGTAACTGCACTCCTACTTTTAACTCCCTGCTAGCCGGAGGCTTGGTTCTGCCTTGACAGAGGACTCTCAGCTCCAGGGTGACTCCAGCTCTCTGCAGCTGGCAGTTCTTGGCATTGATCATTGATTTTCACATTGCAGGATCCTCCAACAGGCAAATTCCCTCTTCATACTCTGGTGCCTAGTAGATGAGCAGCCCCAAAGGGATCCAGTTAGCCCTTGCAGTAGGAAATGGAGGGAAGTCATGCACCCAGCTCCTGAATGAACACTTGCTCAATGAGTTGCATTGCTAAGGGGTGGGGCTGCCCATCAGTGCTGCACGGACAGCCCCTGCCCCAAAGAGCTTGCTATCTAGGGACTGAGGAATGGGGAAACAGGAAGGCTGCAGTGGTGGGACATGACTGCGGTGGTGGGCAGGCAGATGAAAGCCACATCATCCCCCTTCCCCATGGCCCCATGGCAGCCCCACAGTGTGTAACATTGGCCATTACAGGGGCGGGCAATTATTTTGGGCAGAGAGCCACTTACTGAGTTTTGGCAAGCCATCGAGGGCCGCATGACAGGCAGCCCAGGGCAGATAAATATTAATTTTCTAAATTTTTAGGGGCCCCGCAGGCTGGATAAAATGGCCTGGTGGGCTGCAACTGGCCCCCGAGCCGCATTTTGCCCACCCCTGGGCTATCATCTCTCACAGGCCAGCAGGGAGTGCCCTGTGCCCCCAGGATCCAGACCAACCTGGACCCCTTTGACTCCTGAGGCACTTCCCAGCCCCATGTGGAGAAGGGGTCCTTCTCTTGGGTCTCAGGTATGGAAGCCAAGGGATATTCAGGAGCCCCCACAGAGGCCAGACACTCCTCTCAGAGACACACCAGCTATGCTCCTGTGGGAGCTAAGTTGGTAGGGACAGGGCAGAGGCAAGGCACTGAACCCAGCAGGTCCTGTGGGACTTTTGGCCACTGGAGGTACCACATCCTCAAGCCAGATCCCAGCTGGGTGGCTCAGCCAGTCCTTGCTGCTGTGTGCACACTTGGAAGGAAACCCAATCCCCTTTGCAGTTGGTTGTCCATCTCCTTGTTCCACACCAGGAGCTGCAGTGTCTGCTGCCCCACACCAAGCCCCACTGGGAGGCCTGACCCCAGCTGTGTCAGAGCAAGTAGGAGGGCATTTTGGTCATAGCATCAGACAATGCCTGCTTCTCCTTGCAGCTCTGGGCTCTCTGAGCGGGTGGGCAGCAACTAACGGGGCAGAGCCTACCTCAGTCTGGCACCGTGGGGAGTTGATCTGGGTGAGCAGCTGGGGATGTGCATGTGGGAGGTCTCTGGAGAGCCCAGTTACCTAGCCCATGGGGACCTGACAAGCAGGGACTCATTGGATGGGGGCTCAGCTGCATTTTATGGTTTTGGGGTGGGCCAGGGAGATGGGGTGCCTAAGGCTAAGGACCAGACAGCTCTGGCCAGTGACAGAGTGGGTGTGCAATGGGTTTGGGGTCTGTGGTGCATATGCATGTACATCTAGGGTGTCAGGACTCTTAGGCTCTCTTCCTAGCTCTGGCACTGGCTGGGTAAGCTCCACGTCTCAGTCTCCTGTTTGCAGAGCTATAGTGAAGTATTTCAGTGCCTAGGATAGAGATGTGGGCTGGGGGAGAACTATGTTGGCCAGTGGAGAGCAGGGAGAGGGGAGAGTAGGCAACAGGAGAGGAGTCATACCTGCTTGACTCTTCACTCAGGCAGCAGCTGGTGCTGCTGTGGCTACTGCTGTTGGGGGTCAGGCAGTAGCACAGGTTCCCCGGGGTTGCTCCTAGTGCCCCAGTCACTCCTCCCCTCAACCCAGGGCTGTTCCTGCTGTAGTAAAGATTCCTTGCAGGAGGGGGCAATACTTGTGCCCCCTCTAAGTCAGTGCCCATGGCTGGTGGCCTGCTTGCCCACCCCAAGTTACGCTGCCCCTCTGCACAACGCCTTTCCCTCCCTCTTCACTCAGTGTGGGTCTCAGTGCGTGCCTGCAATAGTACAACTCTGGTGTCACCGGAGGGAAGTTCCAGGGGTTCCCACCTTGGGACAGGCTGCCTTCCCAGGCTGGGAGGAGGCCCAACGTGGCCACTGGCTAGTAGAGAGCACTAGGTGGCTCTCCTGACCCTCCTCCGTTGTCTTATCCCCTCTCCTTTGGACTGGTATTCAGCTCAGTCCACCTCTAAGTCCAGAACATCCCAAGTTCCCCTGCGTTCTCAGCTCACCTTGCTCCTCTCAGAGGGAGGTGGGGAGGGAAGGGAGCAGCTCTCCTTGACCTGAAACTGCTGCACCAGTCCTGATTGCTCAGGGAGCCCCAGCATCCAGCATGGGTTCAAGCCAACCTGGTCCTCCCCATCCCTATGGAAAGAGAGCACCAAGACTGTATCCTCTTGTGACCTTCTACTAACCCCAAAGATTCCATGCTCTGTATTCCCTTGCTGCTCTGGCCAAGCCCCAACCCCTGGCCAGGGCAAATGTAGCTGAGGAGCTGACTATTGCTGAGCTGTCCACTCAGAGCCCTGCGCTTGCTGTATTTGCATCCAGTGGCTCTGTAGCTCCATCTGATGGTTGCCCTGTGTCTGTGGGCTCCCCATGCTAACACCCCTTTGACTAGGGTAGTAGCAACCCATACTTCCAAATGAAAAGGCTGTGGGTTTGATTCTTACACAAGAGACCTGCCTGGGGAGCTGTGTTAGGTGAGATCCAATGCAGTGGGAGCCTTCAGGTAGAGATAATGTGGCAAAAGATATGCATCCCCAGCTGTGGGAGTATCTGGATATGGGCATGGGTCCCCATTTTGTCCAGTGCTGAGTGGTCCTTCCTGATAGCCTCTTATTGTCAACTGGGGTTGACAATAAGTAGTGGAGTTAGCCTGTTGGGGAGGACAGTCCAGGGGGTGAGGGGAGGGTGTACAGGGGCGGGGGTATCCCATATGGGCATCAGGGCTTAGTCTGCCCTTTACCCAGGTGGCAGGGCGAAGGTAGGTGCCAATTTACAGCAGAGCCTCTCAGGGTGAACCTCTCTGTTACAGGGAGATATGGGTGGCCAGCAGTCCCCAGAGAGGCCTGGAGATTTGCTGGCTTGGTATTTGGACCCTGTGACTTGAGGGAGCAGATAGGCAGGGGGTCCAGGCTGTTTCCAGCCTAGGGCTGCCTGGCAAGGAAGGACAGACTCCTGGCAGTGCAGTGGACTCTGGATCATACCCCACTCTAAAGCTGTGGCTCCCTCCAACACAGCCACAGTCAGCAGCTACAGCCACTGCCACACTACAGCCTGGAACAGTGTCTCTGATGACTGTCTACCCAGGTTGGCTTCCCTGAAAAGGCCACAGTGGCAGGCAGCAACCTGAGGCCCAACAAAACTCATCTCCTAGACCAGGTCTTTCCCAGGACTTGTGTCACTGGCACAAGATGATTTCTCCCTGGCACTCAAGTACCAGCTGGTGTCAGGTTGCCCAGACCTGACATGGACAGGATGAGCAGGGCCACATGGGTGCTGGGTTGTCTACTCACTGCAAGCCCCAAGCAGCCACAGGTCCACTCTAGCAGCAGGGCAAGGTGCTAAGCAGGGCTCCCCTGGAGTTGGCATGGCCTTGTGCTGATAAGTAATTAACATCAATCCCCCCTGCCCCTGGGACATAAAGTGAAACTTACCATGGCAGGGATCTGGGGGTGAGGGGCTGGAGATGGAGAGCATCTCCACCCACAGGTTCAGTCCTTCCCAGGTCTCTAAGTGCTGATGGACTGGCAATCACTGAGCAGCCACTGGGAGCTGCTTGATATCAGAGAGGAGGCAGAAACCAGCTGCGTGCATCTCTTCAGTCAGAGGAGAAGGGCAGAGATTATGCCTCTGAGAGCAGAACAGATGCTGATCCTTCTACCCAGTCCACCCCCAAGTTCCTCTGAACTTCAGTCTTTCCCCTTTCAGGCTGTGAGCTCTGGATTGCTTTTATACCAGCCTCTCATAGCCTAGGGAAGACAGGCAGAACAGATCCCTGGCCCAGGATCTTTCCTGCCTGGCTGCTGCAAAACTGTACCACTACCCACAGGAGGTGCTGGTCTATGGTGGGGAATCATCCCTGGCAGATTGAAGCAACAGGGTCCTGATTTGCCAACTGGCACTGGCAAAGACAGAGCCCCTGCTGCCCTGGGAGAGATCACAGGACAGGGAGCACTCATCAGGAGGTAGAAAAGAAGCAGGGGCTTTTTCAGTTTTTAATTATTTTTTTTGCCTCTTAGGGTGACTTTGCCCTGAATGGGGCATACAGAGCTCAGGGCTGGGGTTTGAGGCCTTTCCCTTCCAGGAAATGGCAGCTCTACTCTAGCCCCAGGGTGGGAGTACTGGCTGGCCCATGAAGATGGAGAATGGGGCACAGGGCCTTTCTGTGTTAGGGGGCACCAGCTCTGCTCCAGCCCCTGAGGCTGTCTGGGTTGAGGAATGGGAAGAAGGCAATTGACATTTACAGTAACTCCAACCAGGGCATGACAGAGGCAGCACCCTGCAGTGAAATTGGTAGCTGAGGCCTGGGAGGGGGGTGTACAAGGTCAGACATGTTTCTTGGCATTGATTAAGCAGGA